>NW_024037073.1:25342408-25463978 GCF_015706575.1 Patiria miniata | reverse complement strand
TAAAAGTGCATGGAAATGTTTCCAACGTTGCCCACCATGCCACTATAGTAGTTGAATGGGGGATACCACATGAATGAATCACCATTGCAGGCCTGCACCAGAGACGGGTACTAATACATGTACCGTTGAAAAGTGTTATTTAGCTAAATCATATTTTTGTTGTGTGATTTATATCTTGCAGACACTTTGCGTCCACAATTTAAGTCTTTACAATTTGCAATAATTAGGTTTTGCCCTTCACCCGACATATAACCACTGTCTACTCGGTGTGTTACACCCGAGTAAAAGTTAAACAACCTCACGTGCTTGGTGGTCGAGTGGTAAGACGTCTGCTCAACAAAGCAGAAGGTTGTGGGTTCGATTCCCACCCGAGTGCTTTTGCTGACTTTTCACTCAGGTTGAACACACTGAGTATACAGTGTTTTGTACGTCGATGAAGGACAAAACCTAATATTGATGCAAATTCTATCTTATGAATAGTCTTTGCTACTTGATATAGAACACTCCCCCGATAGAAACAATACATGACACTCATTTGAAAATCCTCTGTACAGGCCTGGCATATCTTTTAAAAGTAAAGGCCTCAGATGCAGATGCTTCCAGGGTTAGGGTTGTGGAACATGTAGGTATTGGGCAACATAGGTAGGCACCTGGTTCGGACAATGCCAGACTTGCATAGGTGATAACTCTTTCTTTCCCTTCCTAATTTGCGAGAGAACTGACTGATCCCATCCCTGCTGGCATCAGATTGAGTATGTATTGGCCCTCCAGTTGAGAGTAACCCAGATAGTGGCCTCCTGCAATCCTGTCTTGAGGGTGTTGAAAGAGCTGTCACACTACTCGTCCCATATGAAATCACGATTCTTCTTGGTTAAACAGTGAACGTAGTGGCCGAAGGGGGATACCACATGTTGACTGGGGGATACCACATGAATGAATCACGGTCAAGTACCTCCCTCTCTCTTCAGTCCGATGGCGCAATTTGCGCTCAGTGGCCATTACTAGTCTACGCCAACAATCTTGATCCCCTGCTGATCTTGATGCTGCTGCAAGTCCCTGTCTAGTCCACTGCTTTATGTCGTTGGTTCCATGATGTTGTTGGATGACGTCTCTTCCCATAGACCAATCCCTGGATTATTTCTTTGTCGATTCCTTCGCGGCGCATGACGTGGCCAAAGAAATGCATCTTCCGCACAGCCATCTGTTGTCTCAGCATCAACTCACTCCCTGTGGTATCCAATACCCAGCGGTTGGTCCTCCTCTCCATCCACGACACTCGGAGAACGCGTCTGTATGCCCAGATCTCAAAGGCATCCACTCTAGCGCTAGTCTGCCCTTGGACTCACAACCATAGGAAGCTATAGCTATAAATAGTGACACACACATGTTACAATAACAATATAATAATATAAAGGACATCAATACAGTGAAATAGTAAATTATAAGAATTATGCACAGAAGATACATGTGCCACAATATTGCACTATAATACAAACAAAACAAGAAAAAAAAACATGTTCACATCACAAAATCCCCACATTCTTAAAAAAGTAAAATATACTGAAAGAACAGAACAGGATTAAAATGACGGGCCTGGTGTGCTATTACCCCGATTTGAGTCTATGCAGTACTCTGTTCCCTGGCTAGCAACAGACTAATAATGCGCAACGCCTCTTTTTCCCACAAGTACGCCCTCAATGATCGTGCGCTACCAAACTGAAAAGGTGACGCGCTTCATAGCAGCACTTCACATGCTTTATAGTTGTCAACTCTAATATGTCGGAATCTACATGTATACTGTATACTCACCAGCTTAACTTTGCAAATAAAAAAAATGGATGTAAAAATTCCGTTGGAATAATTCCTTTGGCAATGAAAGGGGGGGGGGGTAATGTTACTGCAAAAATAGATTTAACATTAATGCCACCATACTCTGTGTGCCTCAGGGTTTCATCAAAATGTAATTGGAAACTGTCTCTGATTATTCATTTAAACACGATATAGACTTACCTTGACAAATAAAAATGGTAATCTAATTCTTCTCACATATGGATCATGTGCCAACTTTCTAACCATAAAATTTTACATTCTTCAATATACCGACTATCAAAAAACCATTGAAAATACCCAGTTAAAATGTGAAATTATTCTTTTAAATAGAAAACTCTGGAAATGTTTGAATAATATAGTACTCAAGTATTACTCGTATGCATAGCATGTATGTTATTGATAATTCATAGCATAATATGGTAATATTTATTGTCCTTCATAGTCAACTTGAATATGTCCGAGTCAAATACTTTATACTCATCAGCTTAACTTTGAAAGTTTAGTTGCATGTGAATATTGCATGGGAATAATACTGAAGGTAATGATGAGGATTAACGTTACTGCGAGCATTGATTAGATGAGATCAATATGCCACCATACTCTTTGAAATATATTAAAAAATGACATTTTACTATATTAGAGTATGGGTATATACAGAAAACAGGTCTTAATATATACATGTAGGACACTTAAGTTGGGATTTGCTTTCTCTGACGATCAAATTGCTTGAGAGTCAAACAAATTCAAATCAATGTTGACTCCAATGAAACTTCAGCATAGTGCCAAACGCCAAATTGAATGTCAGTTGGAAGACCACCTTACCACTGGCCAGTTGTTTGGTGGTTTGCTATATTATTTTACAAGGGCACACTAATCAGTATTCACAGCCTTTTACAATCCCACAAGGACAAGCAGGACCTGAAGTGCAGACTTGGAGAATCTGCTGCGAATGTGGTGAAGTGCAAGACATCACCTACGGGACTCGGTGAATAAAGATCCCTTGGCAAATATGGGATAGTGATAAACTGCCCAACCTGGCACCAGCAAGGATCTATTTACAGCAAGCTGACACTGGTCCTATAGCTGAGCCACCTCTAAGATATCGACATCTGGTGGTGACATGTTTTAGCCCATCCTCACTGGACAGTCCGATGGGTCACCTATACCCAAGGACTCGGCACCCATAGCAATGTGTCCCCACTTTAGCAAGCCTACGGGTCTTCTATACCCATGGCATCTTACTCCTGTGCTGGGCCAGGGACAATAGACCTTCTTCGTTTACCTTCACTGGAGGAGCAGTTATGATTGACTGTACTCTGTGAGGAGCATCTCCATAGCCAAGGAGTCAGGAGTCATCCAGCCCTCAAGGATAGCACCAGCTTCTCTCGTCTCATTAGCATCTCCTGTCACTGATGATGCACAGAATGGAGACCAGGAGTCATGGAAACACGAACTTGTCCCAATTGCAGTTGCTAGGTAAGACTGTGCCATACTTTTTAATCATTCTTAAAAGAAAAATCTCTCAAGAAAAATGTGTAATTCCCATGGTGACAACTTATCTGAATAACACAGTGCTTGTTGGCCTCTACTTTTGAATGCCCTCATGTAAAGTTGTTTTTGTCCTGTGGATTAATTGTCTTGGTCCTGTGGATTACTTGTCGTGACTTTGAAACATTGCAAATCACAATACGCATCTAGTCAATATCTATGTTCGTTCATTTTCCTGCCAACTAAGTTGGCATGTAAACAGTAAAAACATGATATTTTCCATCGTAAACTATGTACCTTTCCACCCAGCACTTTGTCCAGTCTGGAAGCTGGCTGCCCTTATATGCTTGTACCTCTTTCCTGTTTGAATCAATCTTTCACTTTGATTCACTCAGGCCACTTTTTCCCCCTGTGTCCCTTTCTGTTGCCTTGATGAATTTGCCCTGCTAGTGTGTCATTATGTAGGTTGTGTTGCCTGACAAAATGACCAAGTGGCCATATTCAAGGGAAAGTGTCACTGTTGCTGTTAGGCATACAGAGTGCATACTCCCATAAATATCACTTTCAAACAAACGTTTGATCTGAAGTGTAAAATCTCTTTAAAATGCTAATTAAACCAAACTATGTCATCCGTCACTGACCAAATCTTGGTCAGCAACAATGTTTTCTGTAAAGTTACTGGACAAGCATTATCAGATAGTGATTTTTCTGTGGCTTATATCTCTTCTCTTTTATACAACTGCAACTTCTCAGAGAGTTCTATGTACATGTCAACCATTGCAAGAATGTAAAAAAAAAGAGTTTTTAATCGGGTTTTAAACAATTGTGTAACATGGTGCACAACTTAAAAACAAAATGAAAGAAAAGTTAGTATCACTTGATAAAAGAAGTCATTTGTGGAAGTCCCCCTCCCTATTTTTCACGTAAAACACCTCATAGTTAGGATTGAATGATAAAGATCTAATTTCCTATTAGTGAGAATATTTTTCTAGCTAAAGCTGTAATATGAAATGTTTGTTGTGTGGTGTATGAACATATGAAGAGTGTATTTCCAAAATGCGATATACGCCATTTTCTTCCCTTTGAGAATCCTACTCTCCCCTGGCTGCCCAAAAGCACTTTATAGCTGTTACACAGGGTGTGCATAAAAAAATGCATCAGTTACAAAAACTGTGCTTAAATAAACAATCAAGGAGCTATGATGATATAAGCTTTGGTAGTGTGTATAGCACTTGACCATCAGCTTTAATTTGAGACCAATTGCAATTTATGTTCTTCCGAATGGCTGAGCAATTTTTTTAACTGATGATTTTTATATCTGTCATTCAATATAATTAACCCATTAGCATCTTGGTCTGTATTTTATTACAGTGTATTTATTCACTGAAAAAAATTAATCATAGGGTGCCTTTTAAGTAGCTCACTGGGATCGACTCTGTAAAGGGAGACGTTAACTACTGTATGACAGCCGGACTAATCAAACATTCAACCGTGGGCCATCACGATCCTCACGTGATGTCCGTACAAAATGCCCATTTCAGACTGGGTGTTAAGTTTGAGATTTACTGCTTTTTAGAGAGTTGCAAAAGTAAAATGTTGGGCTGGAATTACAGCCTCTAAAGTTGAAATTAACTACATAAATAATTACCCTTTTGCTTGAAATAAGTTGATTTTTGGGTCCGCTCGACATTTTTGCCGTCTAGCCGCCAAAATTGTTCGTTTCTTGAAATGAACAACACTTGTATGCATGGGACCTGTTTCCACCACTGAGTTTGGTCCTTGAGCAGTTTCTGTGGTGGCTGACTCGAGACGTTGGAGCGAATTGAACAGCAAGGGGTTAACCTGAGACATCGATCCGGGTGAGCTACATGTACATTGTACTCGAATGTACCCTAAGAGTGCTAGGGCAGTTTTGGTGCTACAGTGAGTAACAGGCAGGGCAGTTTTGGGCGCTACAGTGACTAAAAGTTAAAATAAAATATGCAGGCCTGCACCAGAGATGGGTGCTAATACATGTACCTTGAAAAGGTGTTATTTAGCTAAATCATATTTTTGTTGTGTGATTTATATTTGGCATACATTTTGCTTTCACAATTTAAGTCTTTACAATTTGCAATAATTAGGTTTTGCCCTTCGCCGACATATAACCACTGTCTACTCGGTGTGTTACACCCGAGTGAAAGTTAAACAACCTCACGTGCTTGGTGGTCGAGTGGTAAGACGTCTGCTCAACAAAGCAGAAGGTTGTGGGTTCGATTCCCACCCGAGTGCTTTTGCTGACTTTCACTCAGGTTGAACACACTGAGTATACAGTGTTTGTTCGTCGATGAAGGACAAAACCTAATATTGATGCAAATTCTATCTTATGAATAGTCTTTGCTACTTGATATGAACACTCTCTGATAGAAACGGTACATGACACTCATTTGAAAATGCTCTGTACAGGCCTGGCATATCTTTTAAAAGTAAAGGCCTCATTGGCCTACATGTAGGTTGGAAGTAACATGGCTTGACAGGATCATTTGCAAGTACTCAAAAATTTGCCTTTTGAAATAACCTGTTAAATAAAAGCACAAATTGTGTACATTCATGATCTTTAAAAGATACATGACACTTGAGCTGAAAAGTCAGCCATTTTATTTACATTTCTGTTATTGCAAATGATGCTATTGGCCTTTCAAGATAGCTTTTGCTATTGGTTTTAATTTCTGTTGAAAAGCACTGATTATACAGTGCCAGTAATTATAGTATACAAATAATGAATATTTGTGAGTGCAATGGTGAGAATAATTTCAATAGTGGAATGGAACTTTTCATTTGTCACCGAATGGAATTATTCTTACCACTGCACGAACGTGAAACATTCATTATTTGTAAAATATAAATTATCCTGATGCAAATTCCATCAAAAGTCAAATACTGACAAAGTGTAATTTTTCTAATGATGAATGGAAAGAGAGCCCACATGTTTGCAATTGTAGTGGCTTGGTGTAAGAGTATGGTGTTGTAATTGTAACAGCCCTTGGGTATGTTGCAGTTAGAATGTTAAGTGGATTGCACCAGAATTCCTGGTGTCAGTTTTACAGGACAAAAAGTAATGACAAAACTCTTCAATGAAAAGTATGCTAACATACAGTAGTCTGCTTTTACAAATATGTCTAAAAATAGGGAAATTGTTTAAACTGTATGTTGACCAGTATAGCTCAGCATGTCAATGCAATACTGTGTATTTACTCATGTAGGGCATTTATTGCTCAAGATGCATGGCACTCAAACACAAAGCTGAAGGTACCATGGAGCACTTGGTCTTGGTAAAACACCACGCCCCACACAACAGGAGTCTTACAATATTGATCCAATTTTGTACCAGAGCCCATCTGCCCATTCACTGCTTGTACACGTTATACCGTGGTCAATGCAGGGTACATTGAAAATCAAAGTGGGATAGCAGTGGCACCCAAGTCATATTTAAGAGGATGACCTCCTTGGTGTGTGCAAGATACAATTATTACACATTATTGATGTGCAATGCCGTACATTTATTTATTTGTTGGCAAGATGGCTTTTGTGCCAAAAGTAAGCCACTACTTCCTGCATCTTGGTGCCAAGACATGATATAACTGTGCGTTTATTTCGGTGTAAAGTAAAACTTTACCCTTGGTTAAAGCCAAATTTATCAGATTTATAAATAAATGCAAATGTGAACATGTATGATCCGGCAAGGATTCTAAAGAGTAATTTAATAAGCAGTGAATGCAGCTGTGTCATTGCAATTGCTTCTTCAGGGAGTTTGGACCCTTCCCGTGCCGATCCCCAGGTCCAACTGACTCAGTCGCTAGTACCTGATAATAAAAAGGGTCTCGATCTCAGGGTGACAAGTTTACAGTGCAGTGGAAACGATCATAGGTGAACTTTGCGCCATCCCTGATCAACACGAGGCATTGATGCACGGTGGAATATTTGTCTCTAAAGAAACACAGCAGAGCTGTTCACGTACAGTTTAAGTTAGCAGGGAAATGACAGTGACAGCTCATCAGATCCTGGTCGACTTTTACCCGTATTATGCAGCAGAACACCTGCAGTATTAGAAATCCAGGATAAGCCTTACTGGATGATATGCAAGAAACTTGGCATAAACACCTGCAGACTCAACTAGGCCTGAAGTGATTGCAAGTAGTACAAGCTGCCCCTTGCTGTACATACGCCTAGTGAGATGGTTGTTTTTCCCCGAGTTGTCACATCGGTAATCCTGCCTAACCTCCACTAACGGTGTAACAGATAAGCATCTAGTTGGCCGTTTAAAGATGTCTGTATCCTAGGATACATGTACTTCAAAGCCAGAGATGATGTACATCAGAGATTCTGCCATTGAAGTAGCTCAATAAAAACTGTACGTGGACATGTTTTCTTGAGCTGTAGAGATGTTGCAGAGACTCTGCTTAAAAATGGAAACTTTGCAGCAGAACATGGAATACCTGCATGTCGATGATTTTGTTCTGATAATGTTTTCTGAGCTCGTTTGCATGGCAGTGACTGGTCTCATTATCCTCAAGTATTGCAGCGGGATATCTGATACAGCAGCTTTGTGTATGTCCTGGGTTAGTTTGAGCTGTGGGTCACCCTGCATAAATCCGCTGAACCTGAAACTTTGCAGCTGTGATAGTGATATTTTCTGATGAGCTCTTCAGCATTACAGAGACTCAGCTAGATCGAGACCCTGAAGCAATGCAGTGGCACTTGGCATAAAGGCGAGATGCTTGTAATTAGCAGAGAGTTTAAAAGAGGAGGTGCCTGATCCTTGGAATAACCCAACATCAGGGTGACAGTGGGGTATCAGTATCTGGCTGTCGGTGAAGGCAGTGTTTTGGCTCATTATCCTCAAATATTGCAGCGGGACATCTGATACAGCAGCTTTGTGCATGTCCTAGGTTCATTTGAGCTGTGGGTCTGGGTCACTCTGCAGAAATCCGCCGAACCTGAAACTTTGCAGCAGGACTTGGCATAGATGATCAAGGATTCAGCTCTGATAATGATATTTTCTGATGAACTCTTCAGCAGTACAGAGACTCGGCTGGATCAAGACCCTTAAACAATGCAGTGGCACTTGGCATAAAAGCGAGATGCTTGTAATCAGCGTAGAGTTAAAAAGAGGAGGTGCCTGATCCTTGGAATAACCCAACATCAGGGTGACAGTGGGGTATCAGTATCTGGCTGTCGGTGAAGGCGTAATCCATACTGTCGTTTGAGACTGAAGTATCACATGATATGCATAATTCATCCGTTGTTTTATTAAAACAAAAATTTAGATTCTTGAAAGTGACAGTTTAATATTTGATCCAGCAACATTTAAATGTATTGCTGTTTATATTTTATGAAACAAAGCATTTAAAAGCTGTTATAATTTTACTGATTGTATATTTTTGTGTTCACTTTTCATTGTGAGGAATTCTTTGTAATTAATACTTTATTACGCAGTACAGACTTTTGATGGAAATTGCGTCAGGTTGGTGTAATTTTAATGTAAGGTTTTCACAATGACATGATTTCTCAATTTTAACCCTCCTGCTGTTTCAACAGTCACAGACAGTAAAAAAATAATCCTCTTCCTCTGCCATGCTTTTTACCTAAGCTAGTCACCAACAGTCAGATTATATTTCAAGCAAGCTAGCATGTGACTAGTCAAATTCAGTCATCAGGCAACAGCAGGCAGGAAGTAGGCAAAGCTGTCTTATCAATTATCTACAGTCAAAGCATAGCTGTATCAAGTTACATAAACAGTCACAGCCAGTCAATCCTGCTTTATGTGTGCTGGGAGCTCTAAACTGTTGAAAACAGTCACTTGTGAGAATTAGACTGAAAGGACAACTTTTAAACAGAATGTATGTTTGCATAGGAGGGTTAAATGTTGGGTTTTACCAGAGTTTGCCCTTCACTGATTACGGCAGTGGAGGGCAAAATCCAGTGAAATATATTATATGAAGGCGTTCAAACCAAATGCCTTGGTAAAACTAGTTTGATGCATGAAAAGTACAGTGGCGTATAGTTAGCTGGATGGTGGTGGGGGGGGGGAGGGAAGGCCCCTGGCAGTATTTGATGGTGACATAAAACAACAGTCTTTTTAAGGGCTTTTAAGATGGTTCAGACCCCCCCCCCGCCACAAAAAGCTATGCTACTGATTGCATTCATACATGTACATTGTACACTGATTTGTGTTTGCTAATTAATTCATTAGTTTAATTCACTTGTGCCTTCCAACTTACATGTACCTGAGATTCATGTTTAACAACCGATCTCCTTTTTTTTTCCCAAAATATTTTGGGCTAAATATTCCTTTCAGTTTTAGTGGCAAACGCAAGCAGAGGTGCTGGTTTGTCGTATAGCCCAGCCATAAAGCCAAGGCCACTAAAATGTGTGGGCTACAAACCATCTAGGAAGCACACAGAAAGACATTAAGTCATTGTAATTTTTTTTGTATTTAAACTGCAAACACTTTTGTTGGCTCATAAAATTGAAGATGAATTCATCATGCCAATGTGGTTTGTGTTGCCTGTGAATGTGCTTTCCATGAATATGATGCCATTTTCTACAACATTTTTGGGTGGTATGTGGAAATAAGGAATAGGCGCCCAATCCTCGGAATAACCCAACATCAGGGTGACACTGGGGGTATCTCCAGCTGTCGGTGAAGGCGTCGATGACCCTACACTTCGGTTTAGGAGCCTCTTGTTGACTGTTTTTACTCTTCATTAAACTCATGCTTTTCATCTGTTGCTTATTAAAGCTATACATGTACCGGTACCTTATTTGAAGGCAAAGTAAAGCCATATTTTTTTCTGACCGTGTACCTCACTCATTACAGTAATGAGTTCAATGGCTTTTAAAGTTAATGTTAGTTTTCCATAGTCTAGCATTTCAATAATAATTCTTTAAGTAATGAAGGCTAATCCTTCTTATGGATGTACATGTAAACTTTACATGTACATCCATAAGAAGGATTAGCCTTCATTACTTAAAGAATTAATTACCCAACCCTTTCATAGGCACTGAAGTGTCCGAAACTGCCATGCCTAATCACTGTAGTGTCCAAAACTGCCATGCCTAACTGTAGTGTCCAAAACTGCCATGCCTAATCACTGTAGTGTCCAAAACTGCCATGCCTAATATTAGGCATGGCAGTTTTGGACACTATAGTGAATAGGCATGGCAGTTTTGGACACTATATAATCACTGTAGTGTCCAAAACTGCAATGCCTAATCACTGTAGTGTCCAAAACTGCAATGCCTAATCACTGTAGCGCCTGAAACAGCCTGTGCACTCCATGGTTTTATTGATTAATTGTTTATTGATTACAAACTACACAATGCAGTACAAGTGCTGATGGAATTAACATTTATTTAAAATATGACCAGGAAGGAATGCATAAAATACTGTCATTTTCTTTGATACAAAGTTAGTCAGCTGATGCTGTTTTCCTAGATGAACTTTTGTGTCAAGTCACTGTAAATATTAACATTAGGTATTTGCAATTTTGTCTTTTGGGCAATCCAAATTTCCTAAATATTTGAGCTAAATATATTTGAATATAAACAGGAGTTCATTTGTTCACTAAAAGCTGACTAAGCTTGTGATTTTTTTCCTACCAAGCTCTTAGAAAGCACTGGTGTACCTGTACATGTACATATACCCACAATGACAAACTATCCAATCATAAATCAGGTCTTCATCATTCAATCCTTTGAATCACCTTTCGCATCCGTTGAATATTGTCCCTTGCAATATTTAAGGTCGTTCGCGTAATAGGTACTAACAGGTACTGAAATAGTCTTAAATATATTTAATATTCTGTTGTTCATAATGAACGATTCCATGGCAAACTCTTGGCCAAAGAAATCTTGTCCACTTGACCATTATGAAAGCTAATTACATTGAGCTATTAGCAGATACCCTTCAAGATATTCTTGGCTGGTTCATGTTCAGATTCCGAGGAAGTGCAGTTGAACCCTTTATGATATCTTTCACGTTGCCTCTTGCATTTTCTTTGCTCTCCTTAACTTCAACAAAGCCTCTGATACAAAATCTGGACAGGGTAAGACTTGCTTTGATGATGTCTACAATCATATATCTCTTGTTCTTTGAGCAGACAAGACTGCTCTTGCCAGTCTATTCTAATGATACATCCTTTCCTATGAACACAACACCAAATTAATATACGACATATATCACCATATAGGGTACGGCTTGCCAAGGGGCAGTCAACCAGTTGGTGCTGGATTTTTTAGAAACAATAGGACTAATTATACAAATTCCATGTAATTGAATTTTTTAAACACTGTTACAAACTCCCGAAGAAACCCACTGGATTAAAAACCAGAGATAAAACTCGATGAGCAAAAACTCTGGAAAACCTTGTGGTTGCCAGCAAAACAAAACATTTCGCACGTTTACACAAAGCTATTTTTTAAAGCTGATCCATTCTCAGTTTGTCCTTAACTGAACTGAAGTCGCAAGCTAGAATGATCCCACCACACCTTCGCCTCGTACGTTCTACGTACGTTCTATGTTAAACGCACGTTCTTTCCTATGCAAATTTGACACACCCTTTCTACCCTTATGTAACTCCGCCTCCCAGAATTCATTCCTCAACCGATTAGACACATTTGCCTGCTATACAACTGTAACGCAGGCAAAGATAATTCTTATTCTGGAATTAATCGTGACAGGGCCAACACATGTATCCCCACAGGAAACAAAAGGGGACCTGCATCATTATGCCAACAATGCTGTGTTATTTTGATAAATTTTCACCAAT
This sequence comes from Patiria miniata, assembly GCF_015706575.1. Lineage (NCBI taxonomy): Eukaryota > Metazoa > Echinodermata > Asteroidea > Valvatida > Asterinidae > Patiria > Patiria miniata. The sequence goes on along the minus strand of NW_024037073.1, from coordinate 25,451,850 downwards.
TTTGTATTGTGTGCTGAATGCTTATTTTTGCTCTGCACTGCCAGTATTTTTTTTTGCAGAACCTGAAAATGTAGGCCTAATCCTTTGAAATAATTACTTTCTTGTATAGCAACATGAGAACTACGTGTGTAGCCCTCTTAAGCAGGGACACTATATTGTAGTTGCAGCCCATGAGGTCTTGGTGAAGTTTACAATGTATTTTGCTGACAAACACCAATGAGGAACAGGGTGATGATACCATGTCACGTAGATACCCTGAATAACTGGATAACTTGCAGATGGGGTGTAGTGAGCTTGTCATAATTGCCTGTCAATACAGCTAGGCATGATATGATGATTTTAGGTTGATCTGTTTTGACTCTGCATGAATGCCAGAGAGTAGCACATCAGTGGAGCTTGAAAAGATCAAGACGATCAGAATACAAAAACCAAATATTGGACAAGTTCAGTTCTATGTACACGTTATTATGTGCAATATAATTTGCAAGTCAAATTCTTCCACTTGCAGTATTTACAATTATTATTAAGTCATAAAAAGATCTGTTGTCAAACTTTATACATATGTACGTCAACTTATGCAGTGCCCGAATCACTAGGAAGGTGGAAAACAATAAAGGTATATCGCAAAATAAACGCGGTATATTTCTAAGTTATGAACTCTTAATTCAACAATTCAAAAAGAAGAATTGTGAAATGAAATAAATCACTGGTTTTAGTTTCTGATTATGCGCAACTTAAAGTAGAACGCAATAGGCTTGGTACTTTTCATTTGCTTTTCCCACTAGTATAAAAAGACATTACTGTAACTATCAGTTTAAAAATATCAGCAACAACTTCAAATCTCAATTCTCAACAAAAGTGGGGATAATGTACACCCCTGCTTAGCACCTTTGAAAATTGAAAGGGGTCGGACATAAAACCATTAATTAAAACCCTTAATATAATGAATAAAAACAGGGCCGAAACAGGTTCCAAAGCTTTAAAATGAAAATTCTAATTAACTCTTCAAAAGTTTTTTATTGATAAGGCATATCAATTTGTTTATGGCCGAAACCGCACTCCTATTTATCTTATTTGATTCAACTCGATTTTGCGCATTGCTCAATTTTAACAAAATGTAAGACAAATGCGCGCACGCATGTGTTGGAAGTGAATGTACTTTGTGCGCTATATCTTTGGACCTGATTATCGAATAGCACGCACGCACACACAAAATGCAATGCCCATGGCTTATGTGAGCGGGGTTATGATTGGCGATCATCTTCTTCAATCCTAAAAGTACAGGTCTTAACAAGGTCTAATCAGAATACATAGTTAGTTAGACCAGAACCTTCCCTAACAATGCTTTTTTTAAGAAGGCCATACGGTGGCGCTGTTTGTATTTACGGCGAGTTGAAATGGTGCAGGTTTTACTGAAAACTATGATTTACACATAATCGTGTTAAATTCTGCTAAAACAACAATATAAATCCTGAAAAGTACAGGCTTTCCTGTTAATATAAATTCAATATTTCTTATCAGTATGATGTACATGTAGGATATTATTGTCTGTCTTGTATTCTTTTAAGAAGTGAAAGCATTGTTCCGTTTTTCAATGGTGTACAAAAAGAGACATCGAGGCACAGTTTTTGATGGCAACTCCCATAGCGGAAAATCAGGGACTGTGTGGGCGCTTGAAAAGGAGCGCTAACAAATTGATATGAAATGACCAAGGAATTAATACCCTTTGAACTTATCCGCTCTGTTCACAAGTACCCCCTCACCGGCAAAGGAAGTACAGTTGGGGGTGCGCGGCCACTGCGTGTACATGGAACAAATCCCCTGGTGTATGCGTGTCACACTGACAAGGAACGGTGCGCGTCAACCAGCCAAATGTACCGCCCATGGGACGTCGTTGCTAAGTAAAAGGGCGCCCTCTTTTGGTAGCGCATGGAGCTCATTAGTCAACCAAATCTCTCAGAAGTCTGGCGTTATTGTGAATACTTCTGCCTTTTGATCCTGCAGTTCTGGAAAGATTAATATTAAACAAAAGGGATAACTTTGCCCAGACGAAGGTAAATAGCTTTAGAGACAATCTTGTAATCTACGTTGAGTAACCAAATTAGTCTTTTTTTCTGAGGATTCAGCTGATCTCCAGCTTTTTCAAGCAAAGTTATCATACTTCTGTGTTTGAAAGTTGGCGAGATGTTATCGTCAAAAGATCTATGATACACTTTCAGAAGATCTAGTCTGAGCATAAAAGATCCCAAAATTGAACGTAGAATTCTTTGGGCAAGTCATCATCTCCCGGCGTTTTATTAGTCTGCATACTTCATAAGTGGGAGAATCATGGCAGTAGAGTTACTTATGTTTGCCCCTGAAACTAGGAATTATGTTTTCATAATTAAGAAAGAAGAAATAATTGTCTCGAAAGATGGGGGGGGGGGGGGGGGGCTCGTGCCATATTTTCTATGGGGAGCGCTGATAAAATCCTACAATCAGGCACACCATACATGTTGTAGGCCTATTAACTAAAAGTGTACAAATGCACCCTTCTTATTTAGGGGGAGACCGTTCCCCTGTACATCAAATTCTTACACTTTGCTAGTGCTTTTTTTTTTGTGTATGGAATTTTTTTTGGGGGGGGGGCTTGCCAAATTGTTGCGCCCCCCCCCCCCCCGGTAGAACCGCCACTGCTTTCATTTATGTTTGCTGTAAATTAAAATTGTAATTAATACTGAATTTGTATAGATCTATGATTTCATTCTATTACTTGTCAAGTGCCCAGAGTGAAACACCAGAAGTAAAACTTATGAGGTAAAAACTCTGGAAAACCTTGTGGCCGATCCCTTATACATTAACTTTAATACTTACAAACTCCGAGTTTCTCCTCTTCTTTTATATTAAAATATACGATGTATTGTGGTCATTATGAAAATTACTGACCTAGCGACGTGGTGAACACAGGCTAGAATGGCCATACTACAGCCACACACGCCCTTAATTTACTCGACTACGTCCTCAATGACATTCTATTCAAATTTAACCTATTCTTTATCATGATCACTCAAGGGAATGTACATGTACATGTACATCATTGGCATTTGCATTAGTTTTCAGAAATGAACTACTTGAGGGGTTAGTATAATATATCAAATTATTGTTACACTGACATGTCTGAAGTTTTGTGTTGGAAATTGCTGGAAAAACTAAGAAAAACAAAAATGTTTGAGTATTCTGGTTCCCTGACTCCACTGAAGATTAAATGGATTAATTTATAGATGCCGGAAAATTGTACGATTAGGGAACCAGTCTAGCTGGCCTGCACCTATTCAGAACATGCAACCAATAGCAAACAAAATTTGGGCTGAAAAAAAAATTGTACATTTGGAGCAGTAGTTGAAAAACAGTTAGGTTTTTCCAACGGTAGTCAGCCGACCACCGTTGGAAATGTATACAAAATTACCATTTTCTTGAAAGTGACTTCACACCAGGTGCCATAATTTTACAGGATGCTTTAGACTGTCATTTACCAACATCCTGTTGTGTATTTCGTAAAAACTTGGTAGTTTTGTTGTTCGATGTTTGCAAATGTTGTATTTTCCCTTTAATTTACTCAATTACGTCCTCAATGACATTCTATTCAAATTTAACCTATTCTTTATCATGATCACTCAAGCATCAAGCTTGTAAGTAACATACGAACACATTTTCATGCTACTTCGCTTCGCTCATACGCATGAAAAACAGTTAGGTTTTACAGAACGTTATAAAGGAAAAGGAGGACACAATTTGTTCATATTCAGAATTTTATTATTATACATGATGGGTGCTGGCCTGCACACAGGCATGCAGGCTGAAATAACAAAGTATGCAAGGGGGAGAGATAATAGGGTCAATACATGTACCTCAAAAAAGGCGACGATCAGCAGCATCTTAACCGACTGGGCCATGCTGGTAGTCTCGCTTTCTTCTTTTTCGGGCTTCAGTGTCCTTAAAAACTTCTTTCTCCGCTGTTATATGATTTTCTGTTGATCTGGAGACAAGTTGCCTGTTCCTTTTTGTTTGTCCATATACGAGACAGTCATCCACCCTGCCTTGCTCGAGTTGGCGATCTTAATCTGTGTTCTGCCAGCAGCTGGCTTGGTCTGTATCGCCTTTAACGATAATTGCCGTCCTGATGTCGCCAAGGGCAATTTGAAGTTTCCCACAAAACTCAAATCGGGCCAAGTTGCCTGGTTTTGTTAACTCTTTGGAGTCCAGTTTATTCTTGAGTTCCCGAATGGAGGTGGAGTCCTCTTTCGGTGCAGAGATAGCGTTAAACTTCTTGTCAAAGTAATCTTTACATTTGTCGAACAAAACGCCGACGGATCAGGATTCGTGGAGTGGTCTGCCTCTGTCGACATTATGCAAACTAAGCCAAACTATGTAAGTAAAATACCGTAAGCAATGGAAGACGAATAAGGGTTGGATATACGGCGTGAGTGCCAGAACCTGAAGTGACTATTCTACACAATGAATAGCATGCGTGACAATCCGACTGGCAATCCGACTGGTCAATGGTGGACTTAACTTCGGTCGGCCGAGGATGTCTGTCTCACTGCGGAGTTTGTCACACCAGACGTTACACCCAAAAACCCTGGTTTAAAATTAAGTACAAATTGTCACCAGTAATGCATCTCCTACACAAGATTATTACATGCATCGTCCATAGCAGCTCAATATCATTTAACATACCATAAAATGCAAGGTACATTTTATACACAAAAACCCAAACAACTAGTTATTGCCAAGGCACATTTACAATGTTTTACAACAATTATACCAATATCAATTTGCACTTTGAAATGTTACTTTGGAATCTGCAAAGCAATAATAGTACTTACAGGTTATGGCAAATAACCTGGTCTGTGTTTTATTGACGGTGACGAGGAGACGAGGACGCCCGCAGCCTACCAACTCTGTGGGACTCATTCCCAACAGTGCAAACAAATTGCACACTCGGCTTATTAAGAACGTACAACTCCCCAATGTGGGTATAAACTAACAAGCATAATATATACATGTAGTGTCCATCAGCGTAGCAAGGGGGGGGGGGAGGTATTTTACCCCCAATCTTTGTGTCAAGACTGCCCTTTTCCATCAAATGCTTTTTCACCAGTGCTTACCCCCTTTCCTCATTTTGTTGTAAAGAGTGTCCTTTTTTGCAAAGTGCCCTTTTTTTCTGAACAAATGCCCTTTTGAAAAAGATGTCGTGCCCTTCCATGTGCCTGCAGCCATTCCGGGTGCCTTTTTTTTACTTCACGCATGTATTGTCCTGAAAGGACCATATATTGTCCGTTAGTGTGCATAATCATCGGATTAATGTCCGGAAAAAAAAACATGTCTACATTTCAGCACGATGTGCAAGTGCCCTTTTCAAGAAATTTTGACTCTCGACTACCACCATTTCACACCGTACACTAGTTTCAAAATTAACTATCAAGTTTAAGTTGACCTCAAAATTAATAAAATTTCGTAACCTAAAAAATACGCTGTGGGATTTGAACCTGCAACCTTCCGATTCAGAGTTAGCAGTCCACACCTCTCAACTACCACCATTTCACACCGTACACTAGTTTCGAAATAAACTATAAAATTTAAGTTGACTTCAAAATAATAAAAAAAAAATTAAAATACGCTGTGGGACTTGAACCTGCAACCTTCCGATTCAGAGTCAGTAGTCCACACTACTCGACTACCACCATTTCACACCATACACTAGTTTTGAAATTAACTATAAAGTTTAAGTTGACCTCAAAATTAATAAAATTTTGTAACTTAAAAATATGCTGTGGGATTTGAACCTGCAACCTTCCGATTCAGAGTCAGCAGTCCACACTACTCGACTACCACCATTTCACACCGTACACTAGTTTCGAAATTAACTATAAAGTTGAAGTTGACCTCAAAATTAATAAAATTTCGTAACCTAAAAATACGCTGTGGGATTTGAACCTGCAACCTTCCGATTCAGAGTTAGCAGTCCACACCTCTCGACTACCACCATTTCACACCGTACACTAGTTTCGAATTTAAATATAAAATTTAAGTTGACTTCAAAATTAATAAAATTTTGTAACCTAAAAATACGCTTTGGGATTTGAACCTGCAACCTTCCGATTCAGAGTTAGCAGTCCACACCTCTCGACTACCACCATTTCACACTGTACACTAGTTTCGAATTTAACTATAAAATTTAAGTTGACTTCAAAATAAAATAAAAATTTGTAACTTAAAAATACACTGTGGGATTTGAACCTGCAACCTTCCGATTCAGAGTCAGCAGTCCACACAACTCGACTACCACCATTTCACACCGTACACTAGTTTCAAAATTAACTATAAAGTTTAAGTTGACCTCAAAATAAATAAAATTTCCTAACCTAAAAATACGCTGTAGGATTTGAACCTGCAACCTTCCGATTCAGAGTCAGCAGTCCACACCACTCGACTACTACTATTCACACCATACACTAGTTTCAAAATTAACTATAAAGTTTAAGTTGACTTTAAAATTGTATGTCTTCTTGGGTAAATTTAAACTTGATAGTTAATTTCGTAACCAATAAAAAGTGTGAAATTATGCTTAGTCCAATGGTATGGACTGCTGACTCTCAATCTGAAGGTTGTGGGTTCAAATCCAGGGTGGAAATTTTTGATTTAAAAAATTTTATGTCTTTTGGGGTAAATTTAAACTTGATAGTTAATTTCATAACCACTCAAAAGTGTGAAATTATGCTTAGTCCAATGGTACGGACTGCTGAGTCTAAATCTGAAGGTTGAGGGTACAAATCCAGGGTGGGAATTTAAGATTTTAAAATTTTATGTCATTTCGGGTAAATTTAAACTTCATAGTTAATTTCGTAACCACAAAAAAGTGTGAAATTATGCTTAGTCCAATGGTATGGACTACTGACTCTAAATCTGAAGGTTGTGGGTTCAAATCCAGGGTGGAATTTTATATTTTAAAATTTTATGTCTTCTTGGGTAAATTTAAACTTGATAGTTAATTTCGTAACCAATAAAAAGTGTGAAATTATGCTTAGTCCAATGGTATGGACTGCTGACTCTCAATCTGAAGGTTGTGGGTTCAAATCCAGGGTGGAAATTTTTGATTTAAAAATTGTTATGTCTTTTTGGGTAAATTTAAACTTGATTGTTAATTTCATAACCACTCAAAAGTGTGAAATTATGCTTAGTCCAATGGTACGGACTGCTGAGTCTAAATCTGAAGGTTGAGGGTACAAATCCAGGGTGGGAATTTAAGATTTTAAAATTTTATGTCATTTTGGGTAAATTTAAACTTCATAGTTAATTTCGTAACCACAAAAAAGTGTGAAATTATGCTTAGTCCAATGGTATGGACTACTGACTCTAAATCTGAAGGTTGTGGGTTCAAATCCAGGGTGGAAATTTTATATTTTAAAATTTTATGTCTTTTAGGGTAAATTAAAACTTGATAGTTAATTTCGTAACCACTAAAAAGTGTGAAATTATGCTTAGTCCAATGGTATGGACTGCTGACTCGAAATCTGAAGGTTGCGGGTTCAATTCCAGGGTGAGAATTTTAGATTTTAAAATTTATTCCTTTTTGGGTAAATTAAAACTTGATAGTTAATTTCGTCACCACTAAAAAGTGTGACATTAGGCTTAGTCCAATGGTATGGACTACCGACTCGAAATCTGAAGGTTGCGGGTTCAATTCCAGGGGGGAATTTTAGATTTTAAAATTGTATTTCTTTTTGGGTGAATTTAAACTTGATAGTTAATTTCGTCACCACTAAAAAGTGTTAAATTATGCTAAGTCCAATGGTATGTATTGCTGACTCGAAATCTGAAGGTTGTGGGTTCAAATCCAGGGTGGAATTTTTAGATTTAAAATTTGTGTTTTTTTCGGTAAATTTAAACTTGATAGTTAATTTCATAACCACTCAAAAGTGTGAAATTATGCTTAGTCCAATGGTATGGACTGCTGAGTCTAAATCTGAAGGTTGAGGGTACAAATCCAGGGTGGGAATTTTAGATTTTAAAATTTTATGTCTTTTTGTGTAAATTAAACTGGATAGTGAATTTCGTAATCACTAAAAAGTGTGAAATGATGCTTAGTCCAATGGTATGGACTGCTGACTCGAAATCTGAAGGTTGTGGGTACAAATCCAGGGTGGGAATTTTAGAATGTAAAATTTTCTGTCTTTTTGTGTAAATTTAAACTTGATAGTGAATTTCGTAACCACTAAAAAGTGTGAAATGATGCTTAGTCCAATGGTATGGACTGCTGTGTTGAAATCTGAAGGTTGTGGGTTCAAATCCAGGGTGGAAATTTTAGATTTTAAAATTGATTCCTTTTTGGGTAAATTAAAACTTGATAGTTAATTTCGTAACCACTAAAAAGTGTGAAATTATGCTTAGTCCAATTGTATGGACTGCTGACTCTCAATCTGAAGGTTGCAGGTTCAAATCCAGGGTGGACATTTTAGATTTTAAAATTTTATGTCTTTTGGGGTAAATTAAAACTTCATAGTTAATTTCGTAACCACTAAAAAGTGTGAAATTATGCTTAGTCCAATGGCATGAATGGTATGGACTGCCGACTCTAAATCTGAAGGTTGAGGGTTCAAATCCAGGTTGGAAATTTTAGATTTTAGATTTTATTTATTTTTGGGTAAATTGAAACTTCATAGTTAATTTCGTAACATTTAAAAATTGTGAAATTACACTTAGTCCAATGGTATGGACTACTGACTCGAAATCTGAAGGTTGTGGGTTAAATTCCAGGGTGGGAATTTTAGATTTTAAAATTTTATTACTTTTGGGGTAAATTAAAACATGATAGTTAATTTCGTAACCTTTAAAAGTGTGAAATTAGGCTTAGTCCAATGGTATGGACTACCGACTCGAAATCTGAAGGTTGCAGGTTCAATTCCAGGGGGGGAATTTTAGATTTTAAAATTGGATTTCTTTTTGGGTAAATTTAAACTTGATAGTTAATTTTGTAACCTTTAAAAAGTGTGTAATTATGCTTAGTCCAATGGTATGGACTGCTGACTTGAAATCTGAAGGTTGTGGGTTCAAATCCAGGGTGGAGTTTTGGTTTTTGAAATTGTATGTCTTTTGGGGTAAATCTAACTTCATAGTTAATTTCGTAACCACTAAAAAGTGTGAAACTATGCTTAGTCCAATGGTATGGACTGCTGACTTGAAATCTGAAGGTTGTGGGTTCAATTCCAGGGTGGGAATTTTAGATTTTAAAATTGTATTACTTTTTTGGGTAAATTAAATCATTATAGTTAATTTCGTAACCTTTAAAAAGTGTAAAATTATGCTTAGTCCAATGGTACGGACTGCTGACTCAAAATCTGAAGGTTGTGGGTTCAAATCCAGGGTGGAAATTTTAGATTTTCAAATTTTATTACTTTTTGGGTAAATTAAAACTTCATAGTTAATTTCGTAACCTGTAAAAAGTGTGAAATTATGCTAAGTCCAATGGTATGGACTGCTGACTCGAAATCTGAAGGTTGTGGGTTCAAATCTAGGAAGGGAATTAAAGATTTTAAATTTTATTTCTTTTTGGGTAAATTGAAACTTTATAGTTAATTTTTTAACCAATAAAAACAGTGGAATTATGCTAAGTACAATGGTACGGACTGCTGACTTTAAATTTTAAGGTTGTGGGTTCAAATCCAGGGTGGAAATTTTAGATTTTAAAATTGATTCCTTTTTTGGGTAAATTAAAACTTGATAGTTAATTTCGTAACCACTAAAAAGTGTGAAATTATGCTTAGTCCAATTGTATGGACTGCTGACTCTCAATCTGAAGGTTGCAGGTTCAAATCCAGGGTGGACATTTTAGATTTTAAAATTTTATGTCTTTTTGGGTAAATTAAAACTTCATAGTTAATTTCATAACCACTAAAAAGTGTGAAATTATGCTTAGTCCAATGGTATGGACTGCCGACTCTAAATCTGAAGGTTGCGGGTTCAAATCCAGGTAGGAAATTTTAGATTTTAGATTTTATTTATTTTTGGGTAAATTGAAACTTCATAGTTAATATCGTAACCTTTAAAAAATGTGAAATTACACTTAGTCCAATGGTATGGACTACTGACTCGAAATCTGGAGGTTGTGGGTTCAATTCCAGGGGGGAATTTTAGATTTTAAAACTTTATGTCTTTTTGGGTAAATTTAAACTTCATAGTTAATTTCGTAACCACTAAAAAGTGTGAAATTATGCTTAGTCCAATGGTACGGACGGCTGACTTGAAATCTGAAGGTTGTGGGTTCAAATCCAGGGGTGGAGTTTTGGTTTTTGAAATTTTATGTCTTTTGGGGTAAATTTAACTTCATAGTTAATTTCGTAACCACTAAAAAGTGTGAAATTATGCTTGGTCCAATGGTATGGACTGCTGACTTGAAATCTGAATGTGGTGGGTTCAATTCCAGGGTGGGAATTTTAGATTTTAAAATTTTATGTCTTTTAGGGTAAATTTAAATTTTATAGTTAATTTCGTAACCACAAAAAAGTGTGAAATTATGCTTAGTCCAATGGTATGGACTGCCGACTCTAAATCTGAAGGTTGCGTGTTCAAATCCAGGTTGGAAATTTTAGATTTTAGATTTTATTTATTTTTGGGTAAATTGAAACCTCATAGTTAATATCGTAACATTTAAAAATTGTGAAGTTACACTTAGTCCAATGGTATGGACTACTGACTCGAAATCTGGAGGTTGTGGGTTCAAATCCAGGGTGGAATTTTAGATTTTAAAATTTTATTACTTTTTTGGGTAAATTTTATTAAAACATTATAGTTAATTTCGTTACCTTTAAAAAGTGTGAAATTAGGCTTAGTCCAATGGTATGGACTACCGACTCGAAATCTGAAGGTTGTGGGTTCAATTCCAGGGGGTAATTTTAGATTTTAAATTTTAGTTCTTTTTGGGTAAATTTAAACTTGATAGTTAATTTTATAACCACTAAAAAGTGTGAAATTATGCTTAGTCCAATGGTACGGACGGCTGACTTGAAATCTGAAGGTTGTGGGTTCAAATCCAGGGGTGGAGTTTTGGTTTTTGAAATTTTATGTCTTTTGGGGTAAATTTAACTTCATAGTTAATTTCGTAACCACTAAAATGTGTGAAATTATGCTTAGTCCAACGGTATGGACTGCTGACTTGAAATCTGAAGGTTGTGGGTTCAATTCCAGGGTGGGAATTTTAGATTTTAAAATTTTATTACTTTTTTGTGTAAATTAAATCATTATAGTTAATTTCGTAACCTTTAAAAATTGTGAAATTACACTTAGTCCAATGGTATGGACTACTGACTCTAAATCTGAAGGTTGTGGGTTCAAATCCAGGGTGGAAATTTTAGATTTTAAAATTTTATGTCTTTTTGGGTAAATTTAAACTTCATAGTTAATTTCGTAACCACTAAAAAGTGTGAAATTATGCTTAGTCCAATGGTATGGACTGCTGACTCTAAATCTGAAGGTTGCGGGTTCAAATCCAGGTTGGAAATTTTAGATTTTATTTATTTTTGGGTAAATTGAAACTTCATAGTTAATTTCGTAACATTTAAAAATTGTGAAATTACACTTAGTCCAATGATATGGACTACTGACCCGAAATCTGAAGGTTGTGGGTTCAATTCCAGGGTGGAAATTTTAGATTTTAAAATTTTATTACTTTTTTGGGTAAATTAAAACAATATAGTTAATTTCGTAACCTTTAAAAATTGTGAAATTACACTTAGTCCAATGGTATGGACTACTGACTCGAAATCTGAAGGTTGTGGGATCAATTCCAGGGTGGGAATTTTAGATTTTAAAATTTTATTACTTTTTTGGGTAAATTAAAACATGATAGTTAATTTCGTAACCTTTAAAAAAGTGTGAAATTAGGCTTAGTCCAATGGTATGGACTACTGACTCTAAATCTGAAGGTTGCGGGTTCAATTCCAGGGGGGAATTTTAGATTTTAAAATTTAGTTCTTTTTGGGTAAATTTAAACTTGATAGTTAATTTTGTAACCACTAAAAAGTGTGAAATTGTGCTTAGTCCAATGGTACGGACGGCTGACTTGAAATCTGAAGGTTGTGGGTTCAAATCCAGGGTGGGAGTTTTGGTTTTTGAAATTTTATGTCTTTTGGGGTAAATTTAACTTCATAGTTAAATTCGTAACCACTAAAAAGTGTGAAATTATGCTTAGTCCAATGGTATGGACTGCTGACTTGAAATCTGAAGGTTGTGGGTTCAATTCCAGGGTGGGAATTTTAAATTTTAAAATTTTATTACTTTTTGGGTAAATTAAAACATTATAATTAATTTCGTAACCTTTAAAAATTGTGAAATTACACTTAGTCCAATGGTATGGACTACTGACTCTAAATCTGAAGGTTGTCGGTTCAAATCCAGGGTGGAAATTTTAGATTTAAAAATTTTATGTCTTTTTGTATAAATTTAAATTTTATAGTTAATTTCGTAACCACAAAAAGTGTGAAATTATGCTTAGTCCAATGGTATGGACTGCTGACTCTAAATCTGAAGGTTGCGAGTTCGAATCCAAGTTGGAAATTTTAGATTTTATTTATTTTTGGGTAAATTGAAACTTCATAGTTAATTTCGTAACATTTAAAAATTGTGAAATTACACTTAGTCCAATGGTATGGACTACTGACTCGCAATCTGAAGGTTGTGGGTTCAATTCCAGGGTGGAAATTTTAGATTTTAAAATTTTATTACTTTTTGGGGTAAATTAAAACATTATAATTAATTTCGTAACCTTTAAAAATTGTGAAATTACACTTAGTCCAATGGTATGGACTACTGACTCTAAATCTGAAGGTTGTCGGTTCAAATCCAGGGTGGAAATTTTAGATTTAAAAATTTTATGTCTTTTTGGGTAAATTTAAATTTTATAGTTAATTTCGTAACCACAAAAAGTGTGAAATTATGCTTAGTCCAATGGTATGGACTGCTGACTCTCAATCTGAAGGTTGCGAGTTCAAATCCAGGTTGGACATTTTAGATTTTATTTATTTTTGGGTAAATTGAAACTTCATAGTTAATTTCGTAACATTTAAAAATTGTGAAATTACACTTAGTCCAATGGTATGGACTACTGACTCGAAATCTGAAGGTTGTGGGTTCAATTCAAGGGTGGAAATTTTAGATTTTAAAATTTTATTACTTTTTTGGGTAAATTAAAACATTATAGTTAATTTCGTAACCTTTAAAAATTGTGAAATTACACTTAGTCCAATGGTATGGATTACTGACTTGAAATCTGAAGGTTGCGGGTTCAATTCCAGGGTGGGAATTTTAGATTTTAAAATTTTATTACTTTTTTGGTAAATTAAAACATTATAGTTAATTTCGTAACCACTAAAAAGTGTGAAATTATGCTTAGTCCAATGGTATGGACTGCCGACTCTAAATCTGAAGGTCGCGGGTTCAAATCCAGGTTGGAAATTTTAGATTTTAGATTTTATATATTTTTGGGTAAATTGAAACTTCATAGTTAATTTCGTAGCATTTAAAAATTGTGAAATTATGCTTAGTCCAATGGTATGGACTGCTGACTTGAAATCTGAAGGTTGTGGGTTCAATTCCAGGGTGGGAATTTTAGATTTTAAAATTGTATTACTTTTTTGGGTAAATTAAATCATTATAGTTAATTTCGTAACCCTTTACAAGTGTGAAATTAGGCTTAGTCCAATGGTATGGACTATCGACTCGAAATCTGAAGGTTGCAGGTTCAATTCCAGGGGGGGAATTTTAGATTTTAAAATTTATTTCTTTTTGGGTAAATTTAAACATTATAGTTAATTTCGTAACCACTAAAAAGTGTGAAATTATGCTAAGTCCAATGGTATGGACTACCGACTCTAAATCTGAAGGTTGTGGGTTCAAATCCAGGGTGGGAATTTTAGATTTTAAAATTGTATTACTTTTTGGGTAAATTAAAACATTATAGTTAATTTCGTAACCTCTAACAAGTGTGAAATTATGCTTAGTCCAATGGTATGGACTACCGACTCTGAAGGTTGCGGGTTCAATTCCAGGGGGGAATTTTAGATTTTAAAATTTTATTTCTTTTTGAGTAAATTTAAACTTGATAGTTAATTTCGTAACCACTAAAAAGTGTGAAATTATGCTAAGTCCAATGGTATGGATTGCTGACTCGAAATCTGAAGGTTGTGGGTTCAAATCCAGGGTGGGAATTTTAGATTTTAAAATTTTATTACTTTTTGGGTAAATTAAAACATTATAGTTAATTTCGTAACCTTTAAAAAGTGTAAAATTATGCTTAGTCCAATGGTACGGACTGCTGACTCAAAATCTGAAGGTTGTGGGTTCAAATCCAGGGTGGAAATTTTAGATTTTCAAATTTTATTACTTTTTGGGTAAATTAAAACTTCATAGTTAATTTCGTAACCTGTAAAAAGTGTGAAATTATGCTAAGTCCAATGGTATGGACTGCTGACTCGAAATCTGAAGGTTGTGGGTTCAAATCTAGGAAGGGAATTAAAGATTTTAAAATTTTATTTCTTTTTGGGTAAATTGAAACTTTATAGTTAATTTTTTAACCAATAAAAACAGTGGAATTATGCTAAGTACAATGGTACGGACTGCTGACTTTAAATTTTAAGGTTGTGGGTTCAAATCCAGGGTGGAAATTTTAGATTTTAAAATTTTATTTCTTTTGGGTAAATTGAAACTTGATAGTTAATTCCGTAACCACTAAAAAGCATGAAATTATGCTTAGTGCAGTGGTTCAGACTGCTGACTCTAAATCAAAAGGTTGCAGGTTCATTCCCACGCTGGGAATTTTAGATTTCAAAATTTTACTACTTTTTAGGTCAATTGAAACTCTACAGTTAATTTTGTAACCACAAAATAGTGTGAAGTTGTGCTTAATCAAGTAATACGGACTGATGACCCTAAATCTGAACTTCTGAAGGTTGCTGGTTCAAGTCGCACAGTTGGAGTTTTAGATTTTAAAATTTTATTAATTTTGAGGTCAATTGAAATTTATATTTTTTTCAAGTTTGAAACCAGTCCACACTTCTAGTCTAGCAAAAGCCAAAAAGTTAAAAAGCAAATACTTTTAGCTTGAAGCAAATAGTGAAAGCATTTGCTCTCATTTTTATTCATGCAAATAAAAGTTATGCTTAAAAATATGTAGTAAAAAAAAAGCAAATGCTAATTTTTATACATACGACCAAATGTTTCAATGTTAATCATAATTGCATCGTTTATGTTTCAGTAATAGATTTGAGGACCTACATGGATCTGTTTGGGCCTACAACGACGCCCATTCACTGAGCGGATTCGGGATTGCCCATCGAGAACTCGAAAAGATAGGAGAGACCAAGGCCAGTTGCTTTGGTAAAATTTTTCATTCAGGTAAGACAAACTTCCATGAAGACTCAACTCATTAGTTCAAGTCCCCCCCCCCCCAACTAAGCCCTAAGACAACTCTGAGTGTACACTGTTTACAAAATATGTCCGGTTTTATTTAGTTAAGTGGCTTTCAGGCTGTTAGTTCTCCCACATTTTAATGGTGGTCCCTCATTTGGCATGCTGTTGGAAAGAACCAATTTTCAACTTTTGTTCTTGTGAAAATCCTGTTGCGTGACATCACAGCCTGTGTTGTGATGTGAATGAGTTCTACCTGATTGATAAACGTGACCCGACTCAGAGGTGGCATGTCTTGGTGACAGTCCCTCGCTTGTCAGTTGGTACAGAATGTCATTTGGTGACAAGTGAACGTCCTTATCCAAAGTCAAGGAGTCATGTCCCACAGTATCTCCGGGGTTATCCACGATGTTGCCGAGCGGCTCCGAATCCTCCTCAGACGTTATCGTCATGACGACTGTCTGCTCCATGTTCCCAAGGGTGCCCTCCGAGGACGACATCATGGCCATGTGTGAGATGTCCTGTGATTGGTCAGCCAGGTCTGGTACCAAGACTGTGGATTCAGCTGCAGATTCCTCGGGGGCTGATTTGGATAATGCGCAGGCCTGAGTGTACAGTCGTAGCTGTGCTAGATGGTGGTGCAGCAGCTGGGTGTGCTCCTCAGACATGTGTTGCAGTAACTCTTGCAAAATGGACTGGTTCTAGCTGTCGTTGGTTAGATGTTTCAAACTGGACGTGCGAATCATGGACAGCTGCTGCTTGAGTGACATGTTTGTGTTGGACAAATACTCAACCTGGAGGGCAAGACGGATGGGCAGAGAAATTATTTGTTTACAGATGGAATTTTAATAGACCAATCCATTAGGCTCTGCCCCATGATGTGTAACCAATCACAACCATGACAGCGCACACCAAAGTCTGACATTTATGCACTTCATGATGTGTGCAGTTGGAGCATGAATGCTTAAGAAGGCACATGTGTTGTTACCCAGTTATTTAGTGCAACTAGAGTTTGAGTGAAACCATGAATCCTCTACACAAGGATAAACGACACATCTGAGCTTGTGTACAAAATGTGTGCAACGGTTTGTCTGCATTTATCATAAGCAGCGTCAGCGCATAAAACAACGTAGAACGTGTAGAAAATGTAGAGCAATGACAACAACAGTGCACACCATGATCGCCCACAGCCATGACAGCTGGCATCCTGACAGAAATCTGACCACTGAAAGAACGCAGTAGCATTAGTGTGCCTGCATTAGTTTTGATCAAGGTATGTCCCCCCTCCCACTTTTGAGAAGCGATTGACGCCCTTGGTACCTGTTGCATGCAGGGAACAAGATCCAAACTCATTCTTAGACCAAGACCAGATGGAATGCCCACTCACCTTTGTACGAAGCCTTTCTATAGTGCCTTTCATTCTGTGCTCTGTCTGGGCCCACGTGGTCTGCTCCTCCTCAAGAGTCTTCTCCAGACGCTCCTTCTCCTGCAGCAGCAGGACAAGTTGTGCTCTTTGTAGCAAGTCTTGTCCTCCAAATCCTCTTTGCTTCCTCTGTCTGGTATCTCAATAAGGACAACTGTTTACGAGAGGGAAAGGTTGAGTAATTATCCTGGATAATGATTCCTGTAATAATGAAAGTCGGTCATCAAAAGGTCACTCCAGGTGTGGGCTACACAAAGAGGGGAAATGATGGGAGGAGTTTATGGAGTAGAAAGGTCGACATATATGTTGCGCTTGAATGGGACAGATGATATGTAGCGGTAAAAACAGGATACAGGCAAGAAAGTCCAAAGTGATGCAGTGTGTCAAGAACATGTAATTCCTTGTAACTGGGTGCAAGCAATCACTCACTTTTTCAAACCGTATTCCTAACATTAGGTGGGCAAGGTGAAGGACAAATGCCAATATTTCATTAATTGTTGAAGTCAGCTCTCAAAATGTACTGCCACCCTGACTTATTAGATTTTTTTTTTCCTGAATCCTCCAAAATTCAATCAACTTAAATAACGCCAATGGCACACCCTTTGCACCTTGTAATTTCAATTTGTAAAATCCACTGTCAATATTGGCCCTCATCCACCCCAACCCCCTAAAAAAATGCTGAACTTTTGGTTGTTGTTTTATTTATTTTATTGACCAAACAAGTGCAGGAGTGAAGACAACTGTATTAAACATGCTGTTGTCTACCCATTCCCTTCTTCCATATGGATTCACGATATATCAATTGAAAACAAAGTGGGGGGGGGGATGGGGGGGGGGGAAGAGTTCTTCCTTGCATCAAATGCCTGCCCTTTGGCTTTTTGGTCAGCTTCTTCTAATTATCCTTCACTGCTGGTGGCATTATCCACCTTAACCTCTGCGTAGATGCTGAAGGATTCTTGGAGGGTCAGGGTTTATATTCTTACCATCTTACCTTCCCCATTGGCAGTGCTGTGGCTCGGATCATTGATGCAGGCATACTGGTACTCGATTTGCGGCTGCTGCCCATCAGTCTGCTCATAGCCCGGGGATGATGTGTCTGTCTCCGATGGCTGCTGTGACTGGGGGACTATGAGGTGTGTTACCAGGCTGGCACTGTTGGGTGCTGGGTCAGTGTATGTGGTGAAGATCTAGTTGACATACTGGGTAAAATGGTGAAGTGAAGTGGTTGAGGATGATAAAATGAGACAAAACCTGCAGGGTTGCAAAAGATTCAATTTACACCGCAAATGTACAAGGAAAAATTAAAGTTCAAACTTAATTATTTTAAAAGACCCTAAGTGTTGGCATTTGATAAAATCCACCAAAATCCTTGTAAACCACCATACCTGCTCACAAGGTACATCAATTTCAACTGATTAAATTTATTTCATTGTTTTTTTGTTTTTTTCATGCAGATTAAAGGGGACCATTACATTACAGCAACGGCATACTCAGTTGTCTTGAAACAGCACTGAAACTGCGAAGGTTAAAAAAATAAGTGCATTTTCAAACAGTTTGAGCCAAAAAGGTGTCTCTAATCATACACAAAAGAATAAATACTTGAGTCAAATGTTTGATTGTGAAATTTATTTCAGAGAGTCTTTTAAGCTATAAATAAGTCCAATGAGCTCCGGAATTCAAGCATCAGGAATTTACAACATTTTCTGAGTGAACCATGGTAGTTTACCCACCTGTGCCAATGTTTAATAGCTTATCACTGTTGATGCACTTTAAAGGGAATAAAAGTATGCTTGGAAGGTCTTAATCACTCTGTATAAAACCGCTTGGAGTCGAAGGCGATGGTATTTATCAGGACCCAGACTCCAAGCGGTCTTAAACTTAAATACCGACCAAGCACATATTTATTCCCATTCATAAATACCTATTCGGTCAAAAAAATCCAAACCTTTTGGTAAAAAAACCTGATTTTGCTCAACAAGTTCACTTCATGTTTTTTTAACACCCCTCTATAGCTAAATAATGGAGTGTCCAGCTCGCGAGTAAGATGTTAACATCTCCTTTTTTGGAGATAGGCACACGCGTCGCACATACTGCGCGATGTCATGCAAAACGCACCTGGGGCGTTGCGTTGTGAATTTTAGGACTATGAAATACTGACTCACTGGTAGCATTGCGCATGCCTACGTGAGGACCAATAAAATGGAAAGAGGCACTGGATTTCATAGGAGCCAAAATTTAAAGTGAGACTGGAAAAGAGTTCAAGACCAGCCAGCCATGTCTTTATCATCCGTTTAAGACCGGCCACATAGCAGCTTCTCGACCAATAGGAATGGATAAACTGCCATAGGTATTTATGAATTGTGGTTTACATGTATTGTACGTGCAGTCTGATGTGCCAACTGGGATAAAATGAAGTACATGATTGTAAAATTGACCATGACATACTGTACCCGAGTAATAACTATCTGTATTGTGGTCTCTGGATTACGGAAGTGTTGCTGGTAGTGCTTCATAGCCTTGTCCCTCCTGCTGAACCCGTTGTGACAGTGGTAGCAGTGCGAGTGGGCACCCTTGAAGTATTTCTGCTCGTGAATGATGCCGTGGACGATGCAGGATCTACATCACCGCAATATTTTAAGACCTGGGGAGGGATACAGTAGAGGATTGGTTTGGCAATTTTGACAAAAGCTGACAGCTATATGCACTTTGACAAAACATGAACAGTGGATCTTTTATATGGTTCTCTTGCTGTAACAGGCACAAGTAAGCTATTGACCTGAGTTAGGACTCTTGTTCAGGCAGGCCGGATGCAAAGTTTTTCCTGAGACACAGCCGGTGCTTGGGCATGGCCTGTGACAATTGAGTCTATCAAACACTGGTATCTGCTAAGAATAACCAGCCCAGGTATCTGTCAATTTCATAAAACTTCAACAAATGCCACTATCTTGTCCTGCTGTCCACTGCCTTCAACTTATCTTAATAAACCCTCTGCCACATGCAGCACAGTGCATCAGGTGGAAAAGTCTGGTGCACTTTGCTGCATTTCAGCTATCAACACTGTCAGTGCATTAACAGCCAATTCTGAAACAATGAGAGCTAATCCCATTGAACAATGCCTCAGTTGTATCCTGATGCGTTCGAGGACCACAGACTCAGAGGCAATTTGGCCTTCAGACTTTTGACCTGATGGATCTTGCTGCACTCGGCAGGCTTGTCACTTAGACAAGTGTTGCATTCAACTCACATGGACCTTAAAAGTCATCTTGTAGCATGACCTGTGAAGAGAAAGTGAAAAACATTGTCCTTTGGCTTAACCTAAAACATATTTCTTGGGATCCAGTCACATGTATGCAAGCGCTTGGTCTTGTTCCCAAATGCAAACTCACCCCCAAAGTTGATGCCTTTATCCACGTGCTTGACCCTGTAGTGCGCCTTGAGGAGAATCTCCTCAGTGAAGAGACTGTCCTGGGAGCAGAATGGACAGTGCAGATGCGGAGCCTTCATCAAGGAGTGGCTACACTCCCTGTCTGTGCATTGTATGGGTGTCCAGTCTGCCTCGGCGCCTTTCATCCGCACTGATGGATGCGCCTATAGTTGCGAAAAAAAACATGAGAAAAACTGTCAAGTAAACATGTATGATGTAAAAAAAAAAATGTGAATGTATAAAACGGCTACGTCAATAAAATCAGTAGAAAATCTCATTTTCTACTCAAATCCAAATCTTCAAAGCAGTTTTCAACAAGGACAGCAAGGAGGTTCGGATGCGGTTAGGTATGGGCAGATCCACTCTTCGGCAGTGCAAGTATCTGCGCTCTCCCCGCGTCAGCCTTGAGGTAAAGGTACAGCTTGCTCGGGCCCTAGTCATATCAAGGGTACTGTATGGTGCCACCACCCTGTCGTTGAAGGCAGCTGGCGTCAAACGCCTAGACAGTTTTGGCCGAACCATTTGGCGTCACCTGCTCAACATCAAGTGGCAAGATCATGTGACAAATGAAAGACTGATGGAGATGATCGTCGACCGGTGGTGCTTCAGCAGTAGCACTGTGATGGAACGAAAGGCAGCATGGTTGGGCCATGTGGTCCGGCATGGCGGCATGGCGGCAGCTGTTGTGGATGGGATGTCAGTGGGATGTCGTCACTCCGTGGGCCAGCCAAAGATGCGCTGGGTGGACAACATCCCTGAATGGTCTGGGTGTGACACCAACGAACTGAAAGCAGCAGCACTGGAAAGAGGGGCTGTGGTGGGAGCGGCTCCAGTGATCCCAACTGTGTATAATTTGAAGAGGAGACCACGGGCAAATGCCT
Organism: Patiria miniata; assembly: GCF_015706575.1. NCBI lineage: Eukaryota > Metazoa > Echinodermata > Asteroidea > Valvatida > Asterinidae > Patiria > Patiria miniata. The sequence goes on along the minus strand of NW_024037073.1, from coordinate 25,430,684 downwards.
ATGTCTAAATTAATGAATGAATGAGTTTTCAAAGTGGTAGTTCATAAAAACCAGGCATAAAACATTTAACAAAGAAACCACTCGCAGATGGGATCTCTTTTGAGGCGTTGGAAGAGGTTTTAGAAGGCTTTCGTTGGGAGCCAACAGTCACCTCGGAAAGAATGTTGCAACCTGACGCTACTTCAGCGGTTGTGTAAAAAGTCTATGGAGAGTCAAAAAAAATTCAGTATTTCCTAACAAAATTGGAAATGTTTCTCAGTCCCAGATTCATGTTTTATCATTTTTGCAATGACTGACCTTCATTGAGATGATATATGAGGGAAAAAGCAGCATCAGGTTGCAACATTCTTTCCAACACCTCTGATTCTGAACCAACACAAGGAAGTGATGTAGAATAGTAGGGAGTACTGAGTACTACCCTAGCAGTCACTCCTAGAACTATGATGCTCCGCATAGCGAAGCCTCATGGACAGAGAATCTCGCAAAATTGTTTGCTACTACAACACACCAACTAAGTACAAAAACGTTCATCAAAACATAGACATTTTCTACAGAACCGCTGCACAATTTGCCCATAAACTCCATACAATACCTCATGACATACGCACGTAAGTTGCGCCTAACAAACATTGCTGGATTCTGTCGGTTTTTAGGCCATAATGATGAAAAAATATGCCCTTTCCGCACTGAGCCAACCTGACTCTTGAAACGTGTACGCAGATTTGATTTGATTGATGATTTTCTGTTCGCTCGGAGCACGCCGCAAGCAAATGATACGCTCATGCGTACAAGTGCAAGTACTGCTCCCCCGCAGCGTGCTCCGAGCGAACCGAAAATCAGTAATCGATCATTATCTTTGTGCACGTTTCTAGTGTCAGGTTGGCTCAGTGCGGAAATTTCATATTTTTCATCATTTTGGCCTAAAAACCGACAGAATCCACCGATGTTTGTTAGGCGCAACTTACATGAGTATCCTCGACTCACCATAATTGAGGCAGATAGCGCGTATTGTCCAACGCAAATTGAATGCGAGTGCGTCAAAACATATCCTGGTGGTTTTTGGTGGACTGACGATATGTCATGAGGGATTGTGCTGCAATTAACCATTTTGTGGGGTTCTGTGTCTATGCGGCTCCGCTCACGCGGAGCATCATAGTTCTAGGAGTAACCGAATACCGTAGCAGCAGCCATTCAATATTCATTGTGAAGTGTCCGGAAACTGGACAATTTTACATTTTGCTTTCTTAAAATTACTTTTGCGACGAGGTGTCCAACTAAAGAATATAAACAATTGGTAATCCTTACTTTTAGGACCCCGTTCCTATATAGGAAGGGAGAGACTCACCAAAACAGCTGACTAAATGACACTTAATATGTTTGGCAGCAGATCAATTGACATTAAAGTACTTTCAAAACTAGAAAAAAACTGCTTTAGCCTGCAAAAGTCGATTGGTACTGGACTAGCTGGAGTTACCCAGCCCTGAGTTTTATCATTGGGTTGTCTATTAGGGCTGGAGCGCATTTTTCTCAAAACTTGTAGTATTTGCAAAAAAAATTTGGAAAATGTTCAATTTTGTCCCCGTTACACACTAATTGCAACTGCAACTCACCCCAAACTTGCCTGGAATAACCATTACACAGGTCCTTGAAGTAAAAAACGATCCACGATGAAGATTCAGCCTACAATTGCAGTGAAAACAGGAGGAATAACCGCTAACTTGACAACCTTGCTGGATTGGCCAGGACCGCTATTGGTTTGTGCACAAAAAAAATTGTGTGCAATGAATGGCGGTCGATTAACAGGCACAGAGAGCGATCGCTGTCAACTACTCGTTTTTGCCGGCTGCGCTGCTGTTGGCGCGTGACGTCACGCGGAAGCGTAACACCCGATTACTGTTTCATGCACTATTGGTTGCGGTTCCAGTACCAAAGCTGTGATGCGAGTGGTAAACCTTATACTAGAGCATGAAACAGTAATCGGGTGTTACGCTTCCGCGTGACGTCACGCGCCAACAGCAGCGCAGCCGGCAAAAACGAGTAGTTGACAGCGATCGCTCTCTGTGCCTGTTAATCGACCGCCATTCATTGCACACAATTTTTTTTGTGCACAAACCAATAGCGGTCCTGGCCAATCCAGCAAGGTTGTCAAGTTAGCGGTTATTCCTCCTGTTTTCACTGCAATTGTAGGCTGAATCTTCATCGTGGATCGTTTTTTACTTCAAGGACCTGTGTAATGGTTATTCCAGGCAAGTTTGGGGTGAGTTGCAGTTGCAATTAGTGTGTAACGGGGACAAAATTGAACATTTTCCAAATTTTTTTTGCAAATACTACAAGTTTTGAGAAAAATGCGCTCCAGCCCTAATAGACAACCCAATGATAAAACTCAGGGCTGGGTAACTCCAGCTAGTACTGGACAGTCATCTGCAAAAGTCAGTTTTGAACAGAACTTGTAAAAAATAGAGGTGTCCTAAAAGTAAGGATTACTGAACAATTTTCCACAATCTCTTGGGTACCTACCACATAGATAGCCATTTTCAATAACTCCTTTGTCTTGAATAATCACATAAACTGGGGGGGGGGGGGGGGGATTCAAGGGGAAAAACTCACACCCTCCAGAAAAAAAGAAAACATGGGTTTAAAGGGTTTCTGAAAATTCGATTCATTCCCAGCTGCGGCTTTGTCTACTATAATTATTTGAAGATTATGAAATTTCCACACAGCTACTCAGAAAGTGTCAGTTGTCAAATAAGAATAGACAAATACGTATTATTGGGCTTCCGTTACGGGAGACGTATGCGTCTTGTTAAAAAAAAAGGATGCCAGTTCAGTATATGAACCTGAAGCAGTTATGATCTGCGATGAAGGCCGATGTTTCGAAAGAGCTTGCATGCCCATCGGACGACACATGAGGGCAGCATTCAACAACATAAACACGCGACTGTACGGCGCTGTCTTCCGAGTGGCTGAAACTGTACCTGTTGTTACCTTTGCCACTTTCTTATTACTGGTACGTCAGTATTACTAATTTTATTTAACCATTTAATAAATGGTAACATTAATTTGGTTGTTTATATTAGCTATTGGTGAAATCTGCATTATTGTATTTAGTGAAACGTACTGCAAGAAGTGGCCATAGACGTACTGCGTTTATTGTATAGCGTGGGGAAATTCTAGCGTGGCATCCATAGCCACGTACTCCTAGAACTATGAGGCTCCACGTAGTGGAGCCTCATAGAGTCAGAAGCCCGCAAAATTGTTGTCAACACAAAACACTAATCAAGTACAAAAACGTCCATTCCAAATAAGCTATTTCCCACAGAACCGCTGCACAGTTTGCCCCTAAACTCCGTACAATACCTCATGACATACTCACGTTATGTGCACCCAACAAACATCGGTGGATTCTGTCTGTTTTTAGGCCAAAATGATGAAAAATATGCCCTTTCCGCACTGAGCCAACCTAACACTTGAAGCGAGCACGCGCGCTGATATCGCAGTCATTTTCGGGTTCGATCGCTCGGAGCGCGCCGCGGGGGGTACGTACTTGCACTTGTACGCATGCGCATACTATCAATCCGCTCCTACACCATACCCCCCGCGGCGCGCTCCGAGCGATCGAACCCGAAAATGACTGCGATATCAGCGCGCGTGCTCGCTTCAAGTGTTAGGTTGGCTCAGTGCGGAAAGGGCATATTTTTCATCATTTTGGCCTAAAAACAGACAGAATCCATCGATGTTTGTTTGGTGCACATAACGTGAGTATGTCATGAGGTATTGTACGGAGTTTAGGGGCAAACTGTGCAGCGGTTCTGTGGGAAATAGCTTATTTGGAATGGACGTTTTTGTACTTAATTAGTGTTTTGTGTTGACAACAATTTTGTGGGCATCTGACTCTATGAGGCTCCACTACGTGGAGCCTCATAGTTCTAGGAGTACATAGCCACGCACGGCGCGCTGAATCGCAAGGCACAAACCGCGCAGGAAAATCGTGGTTTCTATCCCCCCAAAAAAGTTCAAAATTGCACAACGGGTGTCATTAGAACTAGGGAAAAACTGCTTTGATTGTAAAGGTGATTTTTGAGCAATAAAAAAAAACAATTTTGACTCCAATATGACCAAAACAAAACAGCTGAACAGGGGTCCTACACTTCATGATCGCCGTAATTTTCCCTAAAAGACCTAGGCCTATCATCAGCCATCTGAAAGTGATATTTTGTCCTAAAAAGTCTAAATTAGCAATGACAAATGTTGAATTTTTACCGAGAAAACACTTACAAATTTTCAGAGCAGTCCCATAGGGTTTGTGCACAGTGTGACAGTGTGACAAGTGATGGCCAGGTATGGGAATCTTTCCCAATTAACATCAAGGAAAGACTCCCATATATGGCCATCACTTGCCACCCTGTGCACAAACCCTATGAGACTGGTCTGAAAAATTTAAAGTGTTTTTCTCAGTTAATACTTCAGTATTTTCCTAGCTCTACGGAAAGAACGCTGGAACTTCGGTACGCATTTTTCGTAAAAATTATTCACATTGACAGGTTCATGGGCCGGTACGTATGGTAAACCTAGCCAACTGTGCAAACTGCAAAGTGACACGGTTCCTGTGCTGTGCTGACCGGCCAATGTGGCCGTCCGTACACGGTGACATTGTTGCAGTTTGCCATTTTTCAACGGCATTAGAGACTTGCTTGCAAATATTAGGCCTACCGAACTGAATTTTTACACTCTAAATATATTTCCATACCAAACTGTGTATTTCTCGCTATTTTATTTTTGATTTTACGGATGATCCTGCGGTTTTCTGATGAACCATTGCGCTGCCCGAGAAACGATTGCTTGTCTGCAGTCCATCATGAATCAATGATGATGTCAATTCAAAAAGTCATAGTCAGTGATTTCGAAAGTTTACCTATGGGAAAAAGTCGGATTTAGTGATTTCAAAAGTTTACCTCTGGCAAAAAAAAAAATATACCTTTAGGTTTCTTTAAGATAATGTAAACTTTTAGAATTGATCACATTAGGGTTTTGCCCTTCACCGACGTATAAACACTGTATACTCAGTCTGTTACCTCCTGAGTGAAAGTTGGGAAAAATCACTCCGGGGGGACTCGAACCCACGATGTCCAGTGCTTTCTAGTGCAGATGTCTTACCACTCGACCACCGAGCTAACGGGATCTGTTGGCCGGTTCGATTTGAACTTTAGAAGTGGGTACCGCATTAACTATTTATTGCCAAATCACCCAGTATTGCTGTTCCAATGTGCAAGGAAACAGGTCATCTCGTACCTTGGGCAACTCGTACCTTGGACAACTCATACATTTAATGTGACGTCATTATGCCAACTCGTACCTTAGACAACTCGTACCTTCAATAAAGACGTCTCGTTCCATTACGTGTAAGTCAAGTCGTACTGAATCAATTAAAAGTACAGACTGCTCTTGTAATATTTTTTTTTAAATTTTGGTTATTATACTTCGCAAGAAAACGAATGCAGGAATTACTTTGACAGTCACCATATGTGAAGATGGAATGGTTACTCTCTCCTATTCATCTCAACATTTATTTCCATATTTCACAGAACATTCAGGTAACTGTACAAAAAGGTCAAGAAACGAATGTTTGTTAAAAAATATGAGATTAATGATTATGTAAAGACACAACTGAAAAAAAGTAAATTTAGACAAAGTAAATCTTTAAATTTGCTTTCTCTTATTTTGTCTCTGTTTAATTCTTTGCTAAAGCTCGTTCTGGATGAGAACATCATAAGCTTTGAACTTGCTACCGTGGTGCATGCAGAATGCGCATCGGGCACTGAAGCATTATAAAAAAAGTTTCCAAATATTCTTGAAGTAAAAACTAACACTTCTTGGCAGCAATAATCCTTCTGTTTACAAAAAAGGACCACCTACCCCCCCCAAAAAAAATTTTACTTAAAGAAAACAAAATAAAAGTTTCCAAATATTCTTTAAAGGTACAGTCCATCATTTGCATGGACTGTACTTTGTTCGTTTGAAGCAACAAACATGCTCAAAATCTAAAGAAGGGTACTGAACAACTAACATGATGAAGTTTTAGCTCAGCTTCAGCTGTACATTTCGAGTAAAACAACATTGTAGGATCTCGATTTCAAATCAAAAGATGCTGAATCTTGTTTTGAATTTGGCCTGAATTCAGTGTTGGAGACACGTTCTCACTGAGCTAATTGCAGCTATGCAATGTCACGCACTGATCTGACGAATTAAAGCAAGCGCGTGTGCGTCGTGTCAACGCTTGCGCGCACTTCGCCAACTAAAAAAAGGAAATTCTACTAATGGAAATTTCCAACTATGTGCCTTTAGACGCATCATTGGAAAGGCCTTCTTTCATTGATTTCTTCCCAATGACAGCATGCCAGAAAGAATAATTTCACAGGGAGTTTTAGTCCCCTTACTATCTTTCAACCAAGTAGTTATTCAACACTAAATATCGTTTTGGATAGCTGCAAATGATGGACTGTAGCTTTAAATGATCACTTCAACTTCTTGGCAGCAATAACAAAATATTGAGTGCATATGTACATGTATATACATGTAGCCACGTTGATGGGCATGTCTTATTTTTCTTCTAAAAACAACATTAGAATGTATACGTGTTATCAATAGCAGCCCCAATGCAGTATACAAGGTAGAAAAGCCACCAAAATCATAATTTTTTTCATATTTTAGTATAAAGCATAAATGATGAAATGTCTCTCCTGAAGAGAGTCAGAGCATACTGACCAGAACGTCGAGTTGATACCTCTGGTGTTTTTCAGAACCATTCTCTTAGTTGAGAAATTATTCTCCAATGGTGTTTCCGCAAACCTTTCATTATTTAGTATCTCCACCATGCAAAGCCTCAACTCTTACTTATAAAGCATAGTTCTGTTTCAAGTCAACCAAATGCTTCGTAAATGATTGCTGCATTGTGTGAAGTAAGCTTAATCTCATCTGGGTTTGGATAATAGGGGAAAAGGTAAAGTTTAGTATTTGCCAAATTTCACAGCCTCTGCCATTTTCCAACTGCTGGACAAAAACTACATGTAGATGTGCCTCCAGCACTACATGTCAAATTCGTGATGAGCAATGGAGCTGGAGTTTCTCATCTCCATCTTGTATTGCAAGTTTCAATACCATAATATTTGGGACTCTCATAGACAGTATTGAGAGTCCCAAATGTTTGGACAACTATTGGAAAGAGTTCCACACCTGGACATCACTTGACACCCGGTGCACAAACCCTAAGAGACTGGTCTGAAAAATTTGATGTGTTTTCTTCGTAAACGTTTCAAAATTTTCCCTGCTAAATTTGACTTTTAACATGTCATCCGTTTCTGATGGCTGATAGGTCACTGTGGGGAAATATTAGTGATGTGCATGCAATATGTACGGAATTCTTCCCCAACTATTTTTTCCCCAGCAGTCAGAAAATGACGGAGGCCATGAAAAATTGCCTCAACTGAAATTGTCCTTTTCCCTGATCCAAACCTAGTTGAGATTAAACTCACCTAAATACCATGCAGCAGTCATCACAAAGCAGAGGATCGACTTGAAACAGAACTACACTGGCTAAAATGTGGGGAAACAATGATGATTTTGGTGGCTTTTCAGATAGAACCGTCGCGTCGCAGCCGTGTTGTGGCGACATTTACAGCTCGCATCTCATACTGGTATGGTATCCACATATACATCGCACTGCCTTGAGACATGTACACGATATGGTTACCATACTATTTTCAGGTGCACCTTGTGATTTCAAATTTTGACCCCTCCCCCTAGATATCCCACTGGTCATGGCTTTCAATAGTATACAACTGCTTTATGTGCAGTTTCTTTATATTTCCAGTGTGTTTTTGGTCCAACGTAATAACACCAAAATGGATGAGAAGCAGGGACCAACTTCTGATGATGTCCCAACTGGGGAGGTAACGTCAACCACAGTTACAGAGGGTGATGTTGTCAAGATGCCAACAGATGTGGCCATCACTATGGATGCTATTCCCAATGAAGATGAGGAGGACAAATCCAAAGGTGACTTGTTATTCTTTTACTTGGTGAAGACGTTTGCTCCTTTGCCAGGTCAGCTAAGTGTAATCCCATTCATGTGATTTTGTCCATTCTTGCTTATTGGAAACTTAACACTTTAACCCAGTGAAATTAATTTTGCTGCAAAATAGTTTAGTTGCTTTCCAGGTAAGTTTTTTCAATTGGGGGAATGAGGGTTCAATTTCATAAAAAAAATTGCACCTTTACTTGGTACTTGGTACTTGGTGGTTATCCTGAATACTCCACGTGGAAGTCTAGCAAGGAGGCCTTGGGGAAGTGGAACTAAATTAAATCCTTAAAGGTGTTGTGGTTTGGGGCGTCTGTGGTGTCTTGAGGGAGCTTGTTCCATTTCCGGATAGTTCGGGGTAGGAATGACTGCATATAGATGTCTGTCCTTGCTGCAATTTCTGTGAACTGGTGGTTGTGAATTCTACGAGCTGGTGCTGGTTTGGGGACTATGGATGATGAGTTAATGTGAACTATGTTGTGTATTATTTTAGTAGGTAAGTAGGTAAGTTGGTTAACTTTCCTTCTCTCTTCCAGTGAAGACCAGCCTAGGGTTGTCAACATGTCGGTCACACTGCTCAGTCTGGAATAATCTCGCATTACGAAACGAGCAGCCCTCATCAGTTGCACTTTTTCCAAGGAAGTTATGTTCTTAGCTATGTGAGGGTTCCAAGCAATGCTGCCATATTCTAGGTGTAGTCTGACTACTGCTAAGTACAGCTTTTCTTTGACTGATCTGGATGCAAAATGAAAATTTATTTTGATGAAGTTCAATATACGACTTGCTTTGGAAGTGGCATGTGCTGTTTGGTGATTCCAACTTAGGTTATTCTGAATGATTATTCCCAAATATGTCATGTTGGTTTTCTCTACGAGGTTGGATCCTAACATGGTGTCGTTAGTTTTGCCGGGGGCCCGCTTCCCGGAGATTCGCATGATGTTACATTTGCTGGAGTTAAATTTCATTCCCCAGGTTTGTGCCCAGTTAGCCAAGTTGTCCAGGTCTTTTTGGAACATCAGTTCATCAGTTGATGAGCAGATCTTCCGATATAACAGGCAGTTGTCAGCGAAAAGGTGAGTTGTGCCAGTCACCGATTTGCTGATGTCGTTGATGAAAAGTAAAAACAGGTGGGGGCCAAGCACGGTGCCTTGTGGTACGCCACTGTCGACACTTTGCCATTTCAAAGATTTTCCATTTACCACAACTCTTTGTGACCTGTTGGTTAAGAATTCCCTGATCCATCTCTGTGTTTTTCCCCTTATCCCGTAGTAGTCTAATGTTTGGACCAGTTTTTGATGAGAAACTATGTCGAATGATTTGGAGAAGTCAAGTACTGCCATGTCTGTTGTGATTTGTTACGAGTTGGGATTTGCAGGACAGGCCTTTACAAAAAGCATGTCGGTTTTCGTTCAGGATGTCGTGTTCCTGGAGGTGTTTCATTTATTGGCTATCAATGATGTGCTCTAATAACTTAAAGCAAACAGAGGTCAACGACACAGGTCTGTAGTTTGCCGGGTCTGCACGAGAGCCTTTCTTAAAAATGGGTGTTACGTTGGCTTTCTTCCAGTCAGATGGAAGAGAACCCAGGTCAAGTGATTGTTGGAATATGAATGCGAGTACTGGGGCAACTTCATCGTCAGCTAGTTTCAAGTTGAGCGACATCAGTAACTTGAGGACTCCGCTAACAGACACGGTGATGTTTGTCAAGTCTGAGTAGGGACTCGGTGGTAGAACTGGCTGCACATCGGTGTCATCCCTGCTGAAAACACTACAGAATTGGTCTTGTAGGGTTTCAGCTTTTTCTTGGTCAGATGTGATATTTTTCCCATTGAGTTTTCGAACCTGAACCCCTGTGTTGTCTTTACGAGTGCTGTTTACGTTGCGCCAACATTTCTGGGGATTACCTGTAGATGTAGTTTCTTGTAAATGTGTGCGTTTAGCCCTTCGGATTTCGCTGTTCACTTGCTTTTACAAAAGTTTGAATGTAGACCGCTTGTTACTGCCTTCACATAGCTGCGCTCTTTCTTCCTGCAGCTCAATGGAAGTGTGACATTGGGTTTTACACCGTGTCAATGTTACATCCATACAACCAAGCGATCATTTCTGCTCCATTTGATACCTGACTACCGTAACAAAAGCTTTTTTTATTGTGTTGCATGTATAGTAAGAAGTAAGCAAAGTGAATTTGTGTGATGTTTCGCAGAAATTTAAAAAAAGGATACATATGTCACATTTGGACGTACATGTAACACTGACACTGTGTCAATGTTACATCCAAAATGACATTTTTTGCTCATATTTTTGGCAAAATACATTGAAATCATTTCAAACTTTCTGCAGTCGTGAAACACCCAACAACAAATATTATGTAGAGCAACTGCTAGCAAAGCATTTATGCTTTTATTAATATGGTCATATGTCACACATTGTTCCCCAACCCGGTGGAATGACCCTTTTGCAAAAGTTTGAATGTAGACCACTTGTTACTGCCTTCAAATAGCTGTGCTCTTTCTTCCTGCAGCAACGGATTAGGACAGTAGTGAGCCATGAGGGTCTAGAATGTCCCTGGACTGGTTTTTGTGGTACTAATTCGTTAGTTTTCAGCCTGTCCCTAAAAATACTCCGATTTGCCTCAACTGTTCTGGTTTCTGGAGATGACTGCATGAATTCGATCTTAAGCTCGAGGACAGATTTTTTTCAGCTTGGATTCATCCACATCATTCCACTTGAAGATGTTCCTAGGGGGCTTGACAGAGCGAGGTGCAGTGATGTTTATGTCAGCTAACACTGTTGCGTGATCGCTAATTCCGGAGTTGCTGTAAACATTACAAACCAGAGTTGGACGTGTGGTGAAGAGCAAATTGAAGATGTTATCTGTTCCTGTAACTGGGTCTCTCCTTGTAGTAAAATTTGCCTTTTGTTCGAGATTGTAGTCATCTGCGATGTTGATAATTTTGGATTGAATACCATTTGCCGAGAAAGTACATGTACAAGTTCTTGAGTTCCAAAGCATGCCCGGGATGTTGAAGTCTCCTCCAAGAATGATGAATGGGGAGTTTACCTGAGCCTGCAATTTACTCAGACTTCTGTCTAGGTTTTCTAGAGATTCTGGCCTGTAGGAGTCGGGGGCTCTATAATAGCAGAGATGAAGATGTCCTCTCCTTTCGGCTTGAGCGGTAGTTGGCACCAGAGTAATTCACAACCATCTTCAGAAAGTTCAATGGCTGAGAAACCATCCTTAACCAAGATAAAGACACCTCCGCCACGTCTGTCGTTTCCTCTGTCCTTGAACCTTCGTTCAACTGTCAAACTTGTGAATTTCTGATGAATGAATGCAAAGTTAACAAAGCCATTCATATCTTAAAACATTCATTCTTTTATAAAGCCCTGTACGCACTGGACTTTTTTGGTCAAACTTACCGAGACTATGGGTACTTTTCCCATTTTAAGTCCAATGCGGACAGCCTAGGACGTTTTCCTCTCGGTTACTTTTCCTGAGTCCAGCGGTTACTTTTACTGGCCAACTGCTGCCCAGGAAAACTGACCATGCGCCCAGGAAAATTGACCAGGTCACTTTTCCTGAGACGATAAGTCCAGTGCGGACAGTGCGAGTCGGTAAAAGCGGCTCAGGAAAGTGACATTAGGCCCGAGCGCTAGTATCATGCATACAGAGACCGCACGATCCCACACGTGATGTGGCCGAACATTTTGTGGAAACACGTACGCTGCGGTGTGTCAAGTCCGAGCGGTAAAATCTTGTTACAAATATATTTTAACGGAGAATACATTCACAGAAAATATCAAGATCACGTTCTGGGAAATACTTTGCAGTTATTCCTTTTTTTCCACCAATGTTTGTTTTGTATTTTCTACGATCCAAATTCGTCCTGTTACGCCGTGTAGTCTGCATGGCACCGTACATGTACGTAGGCCGCAGTCCCTGGTTCCGGTCCTACATCATAGCTTTGATTCTGTTAGCATGCGGTGGGAACCAGCGATTACCGATGGAACTGCTGCCGCATGGCTTCGATGTCGTCCATCACAAATGCGTCAGAATAGTAGGCATTTTGGTCAAGATTTATCGTGTCAAGATGAAATAACATCGTATGTTACGATTATATTGTGCATTTTAATGGTGTGTGTAATATTATACTGTGCGTATCGGGGGCTGAAAAAAATGTGATCGGCATTTTATTTCCTGTGCACGTGACTGTGACAGCTCGGTCACTTCTCCCACGCGGTCTGGGTAAAATTTCCCGTGTCGAAAGTCCAAGTGCGGACAGTGGTCACATTTGACCATTTCTCATTTTACCATCGTCTCGGTAAAACCTTCCAAAAAAAAGTCCAGTGCGGACACGGCTTAAGATGGAATTTTGCGTCGGGGTGATGTAAATCAAATTGGGTTTTGCCCTTCACCGACTATCCATCTTATGAATAGTTAATGCAGTACCCGCTGCTATGTACATCAGATTTGAACCAACCAGCTCGGTGGTCCAGTGGTAAGATGTCTGCACTAGAAAGCAGGAGGTTGTGGGTTTGAGTCCCACCCGAGTGATTTTTTTCCAACTTTCACTCGGGAGGTACCACACTGAGTATACAGTGTTTATACGTTGGTGCAGGGCGAAACCTAATTTGATTCATTCTTTTGTTGATTAATACAAAGCCCATTAAAAAAGGCAAATAAAAATATCAAAATATTATGAGGCATCAATAAAGTATCAAGTATCAGTAAAGCATACTAGTTCAAATACCAGAATGGTGATAGTACATAGCATTATTTGTGCTTGGCAGTTTTGAATTACGCACATTACTTACAGCTTGTAGAAATTGGTCATTTTTGGGAACCGTCCAAATTAAGATATTTATATATAGGTTTATCTCTAACTTTACAAAGAGATTCATATTTTAAAGCATTAATTTTTTTTCAGGTACTGTGTACAATTGTTGTACATCTATATTAACAGTATTCAACTTTGGGATGTTTCTTATTCAATATTTGCAATTCATTAATCTGTTTGTCAGTGTGAACTGATTTTGTTGTGCAGTGTCTCACTTGAAAACTCATAATTAAACTTACAAATATCTCATGCTTAAAAAAAATCAAAGTAAATTTATTTTCTCTGATTGGAGTTGGTTTTTTAATTTGTTTGTTTTTGTCCATCAGGTCTTGACCCACAAGATAACCATTCCACCAGCACCTCTGACGTACCGGTGACTGGCGCTGCCATAACGGATCCTTATCACTATCGGACACAACAGCACTTCACCTCAGAGATCTTCAAGATTGAGATCCAAAACCTCCCAAGACATTTTGGATTTGTGGTGAGTTTGCTCTCTAAGCATTCAACTCTCGATAATGATAATACAGTTTGTGCTCTATTAAGAGTTCACGATGTTCTCCATGGTGAAGATTTCTCAGGGTCTTTATGTAATTTTGTATAACAGAATTTAAAGGCAATTGGATGAATTTCACTAAAACCTGGAAATATCCTAGCCTCATGTCTATATAAAAGTAATGGTAAACTGCATGTAGAAAGTTTTGATGGTGGGTGATATTGGTTGGTCGTGAGTGAGAGCTCCCTCTTGCGGGGGTTATCACTGCGGGGGTTGTCACGTATCAAACCATAATAACGTCTAGCCCCTAGACTAGGTATGTGGGGCTGTCTGATGAGATAGGCATTGGTGTCTGTGGTTATCACTTATTGCACCGTTGGTAAAAACCTAGCCTATTCTATGGCCATACACCGGAGTAATCTCTGTGCTAAGGGCCATACAAATGTGAGCACAGCAAGTTGGTAAAATGATGCATTTTTTTCATGGAAATATTTTGGCCTGATATTTGGCATAGGGGTTCTTTTTACCCAAGCGTCCCACTTTGTGCCGAAACCTCATATGGTTCAATACTTTGAGGTGTCCACTGGAACGTAAATTGTCAAACAATTGGCCATGCACAACGGCCAATTCAAGATCAACACACAGTCTGGCCTGTATGACTTCACAGACTTTTGTGTGTGTGCAAAAGCAGAATGTTACCCGGAGGTGAGTGGAGGCAATTTTGACCTTTTAACCCTAGAAAATCCATCAGCCGTGCCTGTGCATAAAAACAGCCAGTGCGTCTTATCACGTCCTCTGATGCAAACTGGTTAAGATGTTACTTTTTATTGTCAAAAGAAGTCAATTTGGTATCTTTATTTTTTGTTGGTATTCAGGAAGACATCAGTTCCCAGCTCAACAGCTCCACCAGTGATCTTCCTGACCTCACCAGACAGTTTTTTGTGGTCTGTTTCAAGTCGATCATTAGGCTCTGTGAATGACTGCTGAATCTACGAGGTATGTAAATGAAATCTGAGGTGGGATATTAGAGGTGAAAATGAACAATTTTTGAGAGGCCATTTTTTAGGGTCTCTTGCTACCACACTCCAGCGTCACATGTGAATGAATATTATGAGCATGTCAGCTGGAGTTACTCAAGCTAAGTTCTAGGGGTAATTGGCAATGACATAGTCCCATGATGTAACTTAGCTTGAGTAACTTCAGCTCTAATGCCTATCGCATTAGAGCTGGAGTCGAATGTCGGGCAAGTTGACCGTTGAGACAACTCGACCCTTGAGACAAGTCGCCCGGTTTGACAACTCAACTCGGGACAACTCGACCGTTGAGACAGCTCGACTCAATCAAAATGAATACACGTGGAGCGGAAAAAGTTGCAATCTATGGCAGAACCCGGGCACAGCACGGGCATACTCGATGCACAGAGGCGCGCTCCGATCCGGTGGCCGTCGCGTTGGGCCGGCGCCCCCCGCATGCGAGGACCGGGCCCAGCCCGGCACGCGGGCACGTGGACCGGCGCGGCAAGTACGCGCACAGGCCCGGCAAAAACGATGTCACCGTGCACGGCACGGCCACGTTGACCAGGGATAAGTGCGGGCACAGGCCCGGCAAAAACAATGTCACTGTGCACGGCGCGGCCACGTTGACCAGGGATAAGTGCGGGCACAGGCCCGGCAAAAACAATGTCACTGTGCACGGCACGGCCACGTTGACCAGGGATAAGTGCGGGCACAGGCCTGGCAAAAACGATGTCACCATGCACGGCGCGGCCACATTGACCAGGGATAAGTGCGCGCACAGGCCCGGCAAAAACGATGTCACCGTGCACGGCGCGGCCACATTGACCAGGGATAAGTGCGGGCACAGGCCTGGCAAAAACGATGTCACCGTGCACGGCGCGGCCACATTGACCAGGGATAAGTGCGCGCACAGGCCTGGCAAAAACGATGTCACCGTGCATGGCACGGCCACGTTGACCAGGGATAAGTGCATGCACAGGCCCGGCAAAAACGATGTCACCATGCACGGTATGGCCACATTGACCGGGTATGCGCGTGGCCCGGAAAAACGGACGATGTGCACGGTCAATCACGCTGCGCTATATCGGCTCTGTTTTTTTTTTTTGAGATGCAACAAAAAAACTCATGTGTCATAACTCCCAATCGGTGATCAGCCGCCGTCAAAATCCCCAGTACTATCCCCAAAACTAGGCCCCAAAACAAGTGAGTCGACTTGACTCAACGGTCGACTTGTCTCAACGTTAGATTTGTCTTTCCATTTATCACACATACGGTCGAGTTGTCTCAATGCTCGAGTTGTCTCAACGGTCGACTTGTCCCGAGTCGAGTTGTCTCAACGGTCGACTTGTCTGACCCCCCTGGAGTCACAACTACGTTAAAAGTACCGGGTCGTAAGAGTCCCGAAATCCCGGACTCTGTATCCCCAGTGCATTACAAAAACGATCCATTTTCCCTATATTATCCCGACCCAGATTCCATAATTCATACCTCATACGATGCAACAGGCATTTACGAAGCTTGTAATCGACTTCAAACAGAACAATGAAGACTAAAATATGAAATTTTTCAATGATTTTGGTGGCAATTCTCGAGAAACCATGAGAAAAGTCGTGCAACACTATTCTGCCGACCGCCGTTGACCCCCCCAAAAAACACAACTTCGGCAAATAAAAACATCAGATTTACCTCAAAACAGCCTTCAAATTACTAGATACGCCACCTGAGGTACAAGGAGAGATCGATGATTAAAATCAAGGTGCTGAAGTTTGCTTACGAGTCGGATGAAAAGTGAAATTTCCCGTTCAATTCCAAGAGCTCCCCTCGCGATCTATTTAATTTGTGTATTTGTGATTTAATTTGTGTATTTGTGTAAGTCGGCAAAATGACGACTTGCAGCAGAAGCCGTCATTCGCGTAAGTCGTCACAAATTCTCTGGTCCCGAGAGTGCCGTCTTAGCTGGAGTTTATGTAGGATAAGTAAACAATCCAAAACCTGAAATTTTCGGGGATTTCAGGACCTAGTGCCCCTTTAAAGTTTATTTTATTGGAATATTATTTGAAAATCTTAAATGGAATATTTGAGGGGAAAAAAATTATTCTAGAAATTAAAATACTGAAAATCGAACCGGGAGGTTTTCAGTGATGGAATTGTGCCAATTTGGTAGAAACAATAAAATTCACTTGTGATTTTGTGGTGTATATGAATAAAAAAAGAAAGAAGTCTGCACATTTAATGCTGTGTAGTGAATATTCATGTTTGAAAATGTATTTACAGAAATAGTGTATGATAACATTTGTGAATTTGTTTATTTTATCATATTCACCATTTTAGCTCAATGAATACAAAGCTGTCATCACCGAGGGATTTGAAGCTTCTCTACGGAAAACAGGTCAGTCAGCAGTTACACAGCAAACCAAAACAAATAATCACACAGAATATGTGGCTTGCCCAAGGACACAACATATGGCCAGCAGGTGGATTGGAACCTCTGACCCTCTGATCATGAGTCACGAACCCAAACCACTTGGCTGCACTTGTCCCAAGTCATGTGAAAAAGCAAAAGTGCCTTTTGTCCAAACAAATTGTAATGTGTTGAACAAAATGTCAGTGTACACAATATATTCAACCTCAACCTACATCAGTGTTCTAGCCAGGGTGAAATTATAGCGTAGGGGTAATTTTGGTTCGGAGACTAATGCGAGCGCGGAGCGCAAAGCCCTTACGGCGTGGGGTCCGGGGCCCGCTTAAGGGCCCCGAAAAATTTTGGACTCTAGATGCTCTGTGGTGCAATCTGAGGCGATTCCCTGCCACTTTCCCCTGATTTTTTTTTAGCAGAAGTGTTTAAAATTATAAGAAATTTTGTTTTATTTGTTTCAATGATTAATACTCTTGCTCCTGTAAAGTTTCTTCTGTTTTCAAATTTTAGATCACGTTTACAATGTATAAGTTGTTCCAAGATCGATGCTTTCTGATGTTTAACCATTTTTAGTAGTTCCTCAATGTTTTAAAAAAAAATTGGGATTTACTTTGTCAATATTAAGTGTGAGAACAAATCGCATGAACATTTCATATTTCAAGAAGCCTTGTGTTGTGTAGCGCTGCCGTAGTAGCAGTAGTTCCGATTTTAAATTTGTAAATAAAACCATCCGATCGGCAGGGAGAGAAATTGTAAAACCATGGAGGTCTCAGACATAAAAAGTCGTCGGCGATTGCAATTTCAATATGCTACAACACAATGTGAAGGAGAAATCTCATTTTTGTTATGTTAAAAAATATAATTGTAGATAATGACGATGAGAAATAATCACCGGGAATTGCTTCCCATCCCGGCCGCAGCCGGCCCCGGCCGGCCCGGCGTGCTGGCGCGGCGCGGGCCAGCCCACACCGGCTACGCCGCTGGCGAACTACGCGACCAAATTTCCCTCAGCATTTGAGAAAGCTACGCATTCGTGGAGCGCTGAAAAACTTGTTTTGTTGCAATACTTGCTGATTGGTTTTGTCCTAAGAACAAACAAATCCGTTTTTACTACCAAACTTATTGAACTGTTATTATCAGCAACGAGTAGTGTAGTCACAAACCCAAATTTTCGACAACGACATTCTTCGAGAAGAATTCCTCACGTGCGGCCATCTTTGGGGACGGATCCATTGATATCGTAGGGGTGCTTAACCTTTCTTTGGACATCGTTTCTCGAATAAATCCTTTACGAAAATTATGTTCCGACGTTGAAGGACTTATTTTCAAACAGTTATATGTTTCGGACTTGATAAAAAGTATTATTTATAATTTTAAAACAGTTGAAATGCTTGTAAATATTGACCTTAGGAAAGCACACCCGATAGCGCAAAATGGTGTGGTCCACGTACGTCCGTACGGAGCACTGTATCTACGCAGCACAAAACAGCACGTGCTTATTGCTATCATAGCGAATGCGTGTGGCGCAGCATCACGGTAGGGGTATCGTACGGGGTACGTGCGGTGGGATCGTTGTTTATTTTTCGCTGTGTCGTACGGCCAGTGCGCAATGCTCAAAGTCGCTGCGCTTGTATACGAACAAACGGCAGATATTTTTTTTTCGCAACCAAAATTTATAGCGTAGCGGTAGCGTAGCGGCGCGATTTAAGCGTAGCGCTTATTTCCGAAAGCGTAGCGGTTGCTAGCGCTATTTGATGCCTGGCTAGAACACTGACCTACATAGTGTAAAGGGTTTTTGCTAATGTCTTATTTTTATGTTTGCAGTGCCATCCAGCTGTTCTACACAGTGCGAAACATGTTTGAGATATTTTGTGATGTCGTACCCACATACCACAGAGATAGTCTGGTGAGTCAACTTCTGGACTTTTTCAAACGGTCATTTAGTAATACTGAATTTCATTATCATCTGCTAAATGTCATAGTTGCTCAAAACAATTTGTCTGAAATGCATAGATAGGTGCTCAGAGATTGTATTAGAGATTAGTCATGTACCATTAGGGGAAAAAAGAAGACTTTTTCAGTGTGTAGTTTTTCTTCAAAATGATAACATGCCGGATGTTACAATTTTTCGGGTGCACCACAGAGTGACAAATTGTCTATGGACTTTGTGCACACGATACATCACTTTGTGGTGCAACTGACAAATTTTATGGGAAGATTTTGTACCATTACTATCCTTTCACCAAATTGATTTTTGTAAATAAGCTGGCCAGTTTGTTTTCAAACAAATAAATTAATACATAAATCTGCCTCCAAGTCTGTGTCACGAAAATGTGAACATGTAGTGAACATGAGTCAGAAGTGAGCGTGAGTAGTCACTTAAGGCCTTTTTACACTAGAGCCTCTCAACCCGGGTTGAAAATCTCAACCTGTCAACTGTGATCCAATGAAGATCCAAACTTTGCAAAAGCAAATTCTACTCGTGTTTGAAATACAATAACCAAATATGAATTCACAAGGTCGTAACTCCATTCTGCAACAAAGTCATATCTCGCGCGAGTAAAAACGTTGTATCTCGAGGTCCATTGACTTTGTGTGTTACATCAGGGTTATTTTTAAGTGAGATACGACATTTTGACATTCTGAAACTCGTGTTTCACGAACGGCCCATTTTAGGAGATACGACCTTGTTGCACGAACACAACTAATTGCTAAACTTGGGTTGTTAATGGCACATAGGGACATTTGCAATTAAACTGAAACATACCTACCGATTTAATGCTAGATTTGACCTACCTTGCTACGCCAACCTGACAACCTACCGCTTTAACTAGAAAATCCTAGCTCCAAGTGAAGATAGGACCGGTACCAAATAACCTATGAAACTATTCCACCTGACATGGTATCATTTAGAAGAAAATAATCATTGAAGGTGCTTTTAGAAAATGTGCCCGCTGGCACATATTTTTCATGTGTTAGCAATGAAATCCAGTTATGAGACCCCTAAAATTGTGCGACCATTTTCTCTGTTTTCCGGAAATGTATAGTATCCACTGAGCTGAAACGTCAACAAGTTTGTTATGCACCCTTTTTATGATTGAGCAATATTATTGATTTGAATGAAAACAAACAAAAATGCACAAAAAAAAAAATGTTCCTGTGTACAAAAGCAAGGATGAAAACAATGAAGAAAGTTATGTTGATATTGTCTTCAACTTACACAACAGAAATCTTTTATGTTTTTTTTAATTTTTCTTTTGAAACAGCAAAAGCTACCCCAGGTGTGCGCTCTCCACCTCAACAACTGCTTGTACATCGCCCATCACCTGCTGACTCTAGGCCATCAGTATCGTCAATCCTTACCCCCGCCCCTCTGTGACGGCACATCCACATTTGTCGACCTCATCCCTGTCTTCAGGAAGCTGACATCCGAATGTTTCTTGGCTCAAATGGTAAAAAAAACAGCAGCCTATTTTGTCTCATTTGTACTGAGTCAACACAGCCTGGATGTGTCGGGTTTCTACTGTACCTCCTGATATTTCAGTGGGACTAAACTTCAGCACTGAGTTGATTTTATTGGTCTAAAACTTTTATCCCGTTGTTAACCCTAGCCCTGCCAGATGCAACACAGTGCATCAGGTTCAAACATCTGTGGGACCTTGCTGCACTGAGCCACCAACACCAGTGCATAAACGGCCAATTCTGAAACATTGAGAGTTAGTCCCATTGAGCAATGCCACAGTGGTATCCTGCTGCAGTTGGTGACCACAGACTCTGAGGCAGTTTAGCCTTGAGATTGCCAACCTGATGGATCTTGCTACACTGAGCAGGGTTGTAGACAAGTGTTGCATGTTGCTGCATGTAGCAGGGTTTCTAGCCACAATACCCTGGAGGGTTAGGGTTAAGGCCAGTGTATCCTTCTTGGCTACGCCAATCCTAAGTTTTGACATCACAACAGGTATTCATCCCACAGATTACAAAAGTTGCAACACATTTCAACAGCAGCAAATTTCACTTTAAATGTTATGTGAAATGTGCATTGCACTCACATTCAAGCGAAATAAATAAACTCTCCTTATCCTGTATTTGCATTACCGCTTCTATGTTGCAGAGAATTCAGCGAGATCAATTAGTGGAGGATCTGTCTGGTGCTGAGGGCTTTGACCAAGTAGCCACTGACGACAACTTCTTGGTATGTGAGAGGGCCATTAAACAAGTACGTTCAGCAATAATCCAAAATTTTGTAAATGGAGGCAAGATAATGCTTAATAATGTTAATAGTCATGTAGTGTGTAGCCCGCTATTTTGATGGGAAACTTAGGGGGCTTATTTTGGTCAATTTTCAGCTCGTGATTTTCACGTGAGACGGCTGCCCGGGCTTGTTTTTATGCACAATCATTTCATGCAAGGTGACCAGAGCTTATTGTGCACTCACACTTGTTTCGTCTGTGATATCCTTGTGGAATACTGCCACTAATTCGTTAGAACATTTTTTTTGTTGCTCAACTTGACAGGACATCTCAGCTGATGATGCGCAGCAGTTACATTTGTTACTCTCGGGACTGCAAGACAGAATTCCACACTTGATCAAACTAGGAGAAGATGAGGTAAGAAAGCAATTCCTGAATCTAATTTGTTTGTTGTTGCAGAATTTGTTGATAAGATGTTAGGTGGCCCACGAAGTGATGTATATAATGCGTCTAATAATGCACAGTATGTTGCTTTGTGGACACCAAAAAAAAGAGAATCTTTGGGGTTTTTGTTCGGTGTGTAGCAGACTACTCCATGAACCTTATTCACAAGGAAGCCATTTTGTTGTGTTCCCTGAATGTGTTTCATAAGTTGTGAGCTGTTGAATGAGATGGTGCCCAACTATTTATGCGTTCCAAGCCTCACTTTCATGTTTTTTTTTAAATGTGGCTTAAAACATTAGGGTATGTTTAATCACAAATGTTAAATTATTCATCAGAGCAGACTTCTATTAATTTGTAACGTAGTGCTTTCAGTTCTCTACACAAGAACCCAAAAATAAAGATTTGACCTCATTCTCAATTGAATATGGCCGACTCATGAATAAAGCCCATAGCTTAGAAAAGTATGCAATCTCTGTAGATATTGTTGCGTAGGATAGACATCGCTCATTGCTTGAGCGGTACATGATTACCATTGCTAGCTTATGCTTCACTTGATCAGAAATTGCCCACAAATCCACTTTTTCAGACAATTAGAAGTGTATTTACCCACTGTAAAGAAGGTTGACTTTTGGTTTTTGGATTGATGCATAGGAACCAGTTTTGATGCAGAGTACCGTTGATCAGTGGACGTCATTCAGCGAGTTGCTGTTTTTGTTAGACGCCAGCATGCAAGATATTGTTGACAGGTGGGCAGAGGGCAAGGTGAGATACAACACAAATAGGATTCAAATTTTAAGCAGTAAAATTCTGTCAGGTTGAACAAGGAAATTAACTGGAGCAGGGTTTGAACCTATGACTTCAAGATTGCCATTCCAGTGCTCGATCAACTGAGCTGTCTAGCCCTATGCTGGCAGTTCCCTATTTGTAATAAAAAAAGTTGTATCTTGTCTGAGTGATCCCCGTTTGGTTATCTTAAGTTTGCAGCATTGCTGATGTTGCTAGCATTGTGACTTAGGGTGTGATCCCTGGCTACATGGCATATGTGGGGCTCACCCCTTGAACAAAGACATTGACAAACCACCAACATAGGGCTGGATAGCTCAGTTGGTAGAGCGCAGGAACGGCACTCCGGAGGTCGCAGGTTCAAACCCTGCTCCAGTCAATTTCTTTGTTCAACCTTAATTTAAAATTAAAAACATTGTTTATGTTGGGAACTCCTCTTCTTGTCTAGTTGCTCTTTAAACATTTGAGACTGTGATTCTCTCCGTCATTCCAGGGACCACTCGCTATGGTGTTCAGCGCCAGTGATGTGAAGAGCCTGATACGGGCCATCTTCCAGAACACCGACAGACGAGCCACATCGCTCGCCAAAATCAGATAGGACCAGCCGGGAAAGTAAGCTGAGTTCAAGGCATATAGGATCATTTGCCATCATTTCATGAACTGGACCAAATTTAAGGGCTAATAATTTATAGCTGACATCGTTCCACTGAGCTGTTCAATGTATTGTGTCTCCATGCTGAAAAACCACAAAAAAAGCTGTTCTTTTTCAACCCTCAAAGTGCAGTTTGTAGAATCTGTCATGCATAGAACCCATAGGTCACAGGGTGTGCCTGAGTGCCAGCTCTGTCAGGGGCAAGTAATGCACAGATATATGTAGTGTACCCGAGCATGTGCATGAAGTCAACAGCCAACTCACAGCTGTTTAACAGATGTAGTATTTTAGAAAACTGTCTGTTCTCAGCGATGGTTGGGGCCATATGATAGGCAGAGTGTGATATGGACCATGGTATATGAGATATTATCTTCAAATAAACTTGGATCCTAGATCCTGATTGGTGAATCCATGGCAACAAGCCATGCTACATATAACAATGTAGCACGGCCACAGTCCATACTGCACTCCGCATATTGCACTATTCTAAGATGCGCGCGCCATTCCATACGAACATGAACAGCGGCATGTGTGTTTCATCTTACTGTGCCTCAAGTTTGCTTAAAGGTAAATTTGTTATCGCGCTCACGCTTGTGGAACACAAAAAATGCAGTGCGTCAGCCGAATGTGGGACACAGACACACTGCATTATTCCGTATTCCACTTGCACTCGCGGGATGACTAATAATACCACATTGTTGCCATGGATCGACCAATCAGGATCAATGATTTAAGTTTGATTGAAGATAAATTTTCATATTTGCGTTTCTACTTTTGATTTTACATAACACAGCGGACGTTTGTTACAGCCAAATCATCCCGCGTCAACTTATGCCTATCCACACCCTACAGTTGTATGTACAGCATATTAAAGGCACATTACAGCCTGGAATACGCCAAATTGGGCTACAAAACAATATAAAATGGAAAGAGCATTTAAAGTGGATTATAAACATCCACACAAACATCCTTAAGAACTGTGTATTTTGTGTTTTACTTGCGAGAGCCATGCGAGAACAAATTCAGAAAGCACAAGTTATTATAAAACACAAATTTGAAGGCAAATGAATGCCTACTTTCTACAAACTCATTGTAGCGATGGCTTACAGGAGCTTCAGTGGGATTCATTTTCTTTCTTTTTTTTGGTGAAATCTACAAGCAGAATGTCGCTCAAAAGATTTGGCAGGCCTTTTCTTTAGGGACCTTGCATCACAACTAAAAACAGGTTAGCACATTTCAAATTGTTTTTATTCTAGACAAGCTCGCAACAACAAATTCCTCATCACTTGCAACAACACCGTGATGCCAGGCACGGCCCAGTTACTACAACATTGCACCTTCCTCAGATTGTCTGCTCACCAGAACAACCCGACGACAGCAGCGCCTGTAACTGGTATCTGGCAAGCTGGTGTCCTATCACCCCATAGATTGTCAGTTGTTACTCAACCCACCGGTTTGTGTCATGACTGTGACGTCGCCTGCCGTTCAGCCATTGGTCGGTGGAAATCAATTGACTGAGTTTGATATGAGCCGCAGGATGTATGACCAAGTAAGAATTTGGTTAATAACCCAAAGCTGTACCGCCCTAAATCGCCTTGCCTGTTACTCCCTGTACTACCCCAAACTGCCCTGCCTGTTACTCCCTGTACTACCCCAAACTGCCCTGCCTGTTACTCTCTGTACTGCTCCAAACTGCCCTGCCTTTTAAGCCCGGTTCATACTTCATGCGAAAGCGATTGCAAATCTTTGACGTCATGGCAAGTTTTCGTGCTGCGAATTCAACTGGGGCAAATTTCGCAGCGAATGTTTCATGATGTCAAATTTGCTTTGCATTCGCATTCGCATGAAGTATGAACCTGGCTTTACTCCCTGTACTGCCCCTAACTACCCTGCCTGTTACTCCCTGTACTATCCCAAACCACCCTGCCTGTTACTCTCTGTACTGTCCCAAACCATCCTGCCCGTTACTCCCTGTACTGCCCCAAACCAGCCTGCCTGTTAATTGCTGTAATGCCCCAAACCACCCTGCCTGTTACTCCCTGTACTGCCCCAAACTACCCTGCCTGTTGCTCCCTGTACTATCCCAAACCACCCTGCCTGTTACTCTCTGTACTGTCCCAAACCACCCTGCCCGTTACTCCCTGTACTGCCCAAACCAGCCTGCCTGTTAATTGCTGTACTGCCCCAAACCACCCTGCCTGTTTACTCCCTGTACTGCCCCAAACCACTCTGCCTGTTACTCCCTGTACTGCCCAAAACCAGCCTGCCTGTTAATTGCTGTAAGGCCTCGAACCAGCCTGCCTGTTAATCCCTGTACTGCCCCAAATCAACCTGCCTGTTAATCCCTGTACTGCCCCAAACCACCCTGCCTGTTAATCCCTGTACCGATACCACCGTAGACCAACCTGCCTGTTACTCCCTTAAAACAGCCCTGCCTGTTACTCCCTTGAAACAGCCCTGCCTGTTACTCCCTTGAAACAGCCCTGCCTGTTACTCCCTTCCTTGAAACAGCCCTGCCTGTTACTCCCTTGAAACAGCCCTGCCTGTTACTCCCTTGAAACAGCCCTGCCTGTTACTCCCTTGAAACAGCCCTGCCTGTTCTACCCAAACTGCCCTGCGCGCCTCAAAATTATTCTCAAGCCAATTGCAAAAACCTGTTTTATTTAACTTTTATAAATTTGTTTTTTATTTCTGTCTAGGTTCCACCATCCCTCCTTCAGTCTTCACTGACTGCAGGTGTCGTCAATTCTTCAGGAGCTATGAAGTCTCCTATGGACATCCAGAAACGCATCTTGCTTCAGCATCTACGCCTGCAGCTGGAGTTGCTACAGGCTCAGCGACTACAACAAGCGTGCCTCCGGCTAAATGTAAGACGAGGCAGAAACACAGAAAGGGGAGGGCAGGGCATGGATCTAGAGGAGCGGTGATTAACGTGAAGAAGCTATGTCACATGCAGGATGCTGAGAAAAGTAAAAAGCACAAGAACAACTCAACCGCCAGTCAACACAAACCCAGCCCAACATTCAAAGTCGACGGGGCTATGAATCATGTGCTGCAATATCCAACCTGGCGATTGTAAACAACAACAACAGTAATAACAAATGTGACGGTGACTCTCAAGATTGTTTGACCCAGCCCCATGCTCTAAACTCGTTACGGAAACGAAAATCTTCCAAACGACCACGAAAAAGCAGCAGTGGAATTGATCCGTTCCGTGGAATAACAGTCAGTGATTCCGAGCCAGTAGTGGACAACATCGGCCATTGCTTTTGAAGTCGGCAAAGAGTCTGTACCCCTTGACTTGTCCTGCACTCTTATGCCCACCTACAACACGGGGAACATGATTACCACCAATGCCGCTGTCGAACCGATGACTGGGTTGTGGCAACGGAAACCAGGCTATGAACATGTCAAAATGATAAACCAATCCCAACGTCAAGGATTTGAATTTAGTCAGATCCCAGAGGTAAGGTCCCCAGAGTCCACCTATCTGTTGTACAGTTGCTGTGACGATGAGGCATGGTACCAGTCCTTGCAGTCTGATGAGGTGGATATGCTGCCCAATCAGAGCTCAGCATCTCCTGCTGCTGGCCAATCAAATGCCAGCATGAGCTCGCCAATGCAACCGTGGTCATTCTTTGCAAGGCTTGTGCACAGTGAGCAACAGAAGTCCCTATTTTAAAATAATATTCACTTTGCAACCCAACTTGCAGTAAATGAGTACCTGTAGTTATAGAAATAAGTGCAAGAGTTCTATTTTTCAAACATAATTTCATTGTTCTAAATTGCCAGATAGTTTTGTTTATTTTGCCCAAGGTAAGCTTCAAAATGACAGTGTATTCCCGAAATCCCTGTACGTTATGAACATTGTATGTACACAACAGCTGATGTGAATTTACATGTATGTGATTGTTTTACCTATTATATTCAAACGAAAAGAATCAGATTTGATCTTAGATTGAACACGAGTGTATACTGTTTTACATCTGTGTATGTTGTGTAAAACGTTTCAATACACATGTATCAGAATATATGTATCATCTGGAATAATTGCCCAGAGTACTGAGGCAAACGAATATGAACACTGTTGTGATTCCTGTATTTATCAGGTGTACATACTTGCCGTTTAGAGAAAAGTCAGCGTTTTTTTTTTTTTTTTTTTAACATTTAAATATTACTGTAGGCCTAAAGCTGGCTCCTTGATTTTTTTTTCGATTTTGGCAAAAACAAAAACGAAATTGCTTAAAACTTGCAGGGAAGAAGATGCTTAGAGAACCTTTAAATATATTCTTATTGTGCTTCCCATGTGCTTCTCAACCGAACATTACATTGAAAATTTGGGGGAGAGCGGTTCAAAATGACTTTTTTTTCTCAATAGATCAGTCAATTTGTCCAAATCTTCAAATTTGTTGTGTATATTTCACGCTTAACACGCTACATTGTTTTGGTTAAATTATTTTATTGTTTGACGACCAATGACTCTATTACTTTATCACACTATTCCTTTATTACATGTGCATTAAATGTTACATACGATATCGTCTCCACAACGAGTTTGCTGGTTTTGTTCAATGTAAGTTGACTCTATTTCGCCATGCAATTTATTTATCGTGTTTAACACGCTACATTGTTTCGATTATAATAATTGTATTGATAAATGATTCCTCTTCAAATTCAACAGATTTGCGTTTTCTTTCTAGTTCAATTAATTTTCGAAATTTCAATTCAGTGCATCAGATACTTCTTGAGTTAGTCCGGAAACTGAGCGTGTTGTTTTCGTGTCATGAAAGTTTACTCAAAATACCATATATTTTTTTCGCTTAACACGCTACATTGTTTCGGTTATAATAGTTGTATATTGATAAACGATTCCTCTCCAAATTCAACAAATTTGTATTATCTGTCTAGTTGAAATAATAGTCAAAATCTAAATTCAGTGCAGCAGATACTTCTTGAGTTATATTCTGGAAACGAGTGTGTTGTTTTCGTGTCGTGAAAGTCGACACTAGATTGCCATTTTTTTCGCTGAACACGCTACATTGTTTCGGTTATAATAATTGTATTGATTATTAATTGATTCCCCTCCCAATTCAACAGATTTGCCTTATCTATCCAGTTTAATCAATGTATGAAATTTCAATTCAATGTAAGAGATGTTTCTAAAGTTATTTTTTGGAAACCGAGTATGTTGCTCGTGTCATGAAAGTTGAGTAAACTTCGCCTTGTATTTTTCACGCTTAACACGCTAACATGTTCGGGTTAAAATTATTTGTTATTGTTTGACGATTCCTCTCCAATTTCAAACAGTTTGTGTAACCTATGACGGCAAAACACTCAATAAAATTTGACTTCAATACATAACAAATTTCTTGAGATATCGTCTCCACAACGAGTGTGTCTTTTTTGTTCCATGAAAGTTGACTTGAATTCGGCTTGTATTAATATCTATCTAGTTTAAACAATATACGAAATTTCAATTCAATAAATTCCCTGAAAGTTGCTAGAAAGATGTCTTAAGGGCCCTAGAACGCATTCCAAATCGATTTTTGGAAATTACTATTTTTTCCAAAATTGACGATTTTTTCCCAAATCTTCCAAATTATGTGGGGTAGAGTATTGATTGATGTTCCTCTTGCATCTGAATGAATTTCTGCCTTGTTTTGAGAAAAGTCAATTTTTGGACGATTTCGACTAAAAATGTAAAAATAATCCCTTGTATTTTTTTCAATTTTGGCCAAAAAAAATGAAATTTCCTGAAAGTTGCTAGAAAGATGCCTGAAGGGTCCAAGAAAGCATTCCGAATCGATTGCTGGACAGTTTTGCTATTAAAGGGGAAATTCTGTCTAAAAATTAAGATAAAAAAAGTATGTACCGCTTGAGACGACCGTCAATAGTCGCCCCTAGAAGTAAGTACCGCTAGAGGCGACCACCAATAGTCGCCCCTAGAGGTACTACATACCGCTAGAGGCGACCATCAATTGTCGCCCCTAGAGGTACGTACCGCTAGAGGCGACCACCAATAGACGCCCCTAGAGGTACTACATACCGCTAGAGGCGACCATCAATTGTCGCCCCTAGAGGTACGTACCGCTAGAGGCGACCATCAATAGTCGCCCCTAGAGGTACGTACCGCTAGAGGCGACCATTGATAGTCGCCCCTAGAGGTACGTAAAAGATGAAATTCTAAAATTAAGATAAAATGAGATAAGATGAAAAATTAAGATAAAATCCAGATGAATTTCTGCCTTATTTTGAGAAAAATCAATTTTTAGCCGATTTTGACTAAAATTGTAAGGCTAACATTTTTTTCAATTTTTGCTCAAAATTGAAATTTCCTGAAAGTTGCAAGAAAGACGCCCTAAGGGCCCTAGAACGCATTCCAAATCTATTGCTAGACAGTTGGCTTTTAATGGGGAAATTCTGTCAAAAACAATTACCTTTGATTCTCCAACAATTGACGATTTTTGCCCAATCTTCAAAATGATGTGTGCTAGAGTATTAATTGATGTTCCTCTTGCATCAAGATGAATATCTGCCTTGATTTGAAAAAAAGTCAAATTTTGGCCGTTTTTGACGAAAATGTAAGGCTAACCCCTTGCATTTTTTTCAATTTTGGCCAAAAAATCAAATTTTCTGAAAGTTGCTACAAAGATGCCTGAAGGGTCCTAGAACGCATTCCAAATCGATTACTGGACAGTTCTGCTATTAAAGGGGAAATTCTGTCGAAAAATTAAAGTAAAATCTCTCCAAAAAATTACTTTTTTTCCAAAAAATGACGATTTTTGCCCAAATCTTCAAAATTATGTGTGTATGAGTTTTGATTGATGTTCCTCTAGCATCCAGATGAATTTCCGCCTTGTTTTGAGAAAAGTCCATTTTTGGCCGATTTTGACGAAAAATGTAAGGCTAACCCCTTGCATTTTTTTCAATTTTGGCAAAAAATGAAATTTTCTGAAAGTTGCTAAAAAGATGCCTTAAGGGTCCTAGAACGCATTCCAAATCGATTACTGGACAGTTCTGCTATTGAAGGGGAAATTCTGTGGAAAAATTAAGTGTAAATCGCCCAAAAAATTATCTTTTTTTTTTTTTTTTTTTTTTCCAAACATTTACGATTTTTGCCAAAATCTTCAAAATTATGTGTGTTAGAGCATTGATTGATGTTCCTTTAGCATCCGGATGAATTTCTGCCCTGTTTTGAGAAAAGTCAATTTTTGACCGATTTTGACGAAAAAAGTAAGGCTAACCCCTTGCATTTTTTTAAGTTTTGGCCAAACAAATTAAATTTTTTGAAAGTTGCTACAAAGATGCCTGACGGGCACTAGAATGCATTCCAAATCGATTGTTGGACAGATGTGCTATTAAAGGGGAAATTCTGTCGAAAAACTAAGATAAAAAAGTATGTACCACTAGAGGAGACCATCAATAGTCGCCCCTAGAAATACGTACCGCTAGAGGAAGTGGCGTAGCCACGGATGGGGGGGGGGGGGGGGGGAGGGGGGAAGATAGCCCCCCCCCCTCCCCCCCCCCCATTCATTTTTGAAATTTTTTGTGTCGCGACACAAGACACTGTTTAGGAGAGAAAAACAATATTTTCTCCAAATTTTCTGTCTAGTTGGTTTTCTTTTCGTGACCAATCATCTGGCCACAATTCAATTCAATGCTCCAATTAATTTTTGAGATAGCATGTCGTCGCGGACAATCGTTCCTGTGCAAAAGTGACGCAAATGTTCTGTTTGGACTGCCACTGCAGCCCATCGCCAAGTTTTCCTACGTGTCGCGACACAAGAACTTTTTTAGGGAGAGAAAAACAATGTTTCGTTTAAATCTTCTGTCTGTTTTGTCTTCTTTTCGTGACCAATCATCTGGCCAAAAGTCAATTCAATGCTCTAATTAATTTTTGAGATGTAGACGTGGACTATCGTTCCTGTGCAAAACTGAAGTAAATGTTCTGTTTGGACAGACACTGCAGCCCATTGCCAAGTTGTTCTGCGTGTCGCGACACAAGACACTGTTTAGAGAGAGAAAAACAATATTTCGTTTAAATCTTCTGTCTATTTTGTCTTCTTTCCATGACCAATCATCTGGCCACAATTCAATTCAATGCTCCAATTAATTTTTAAGATAGCTTGTCGTCGTGGACTATCGTTCCTGTGCAAAAGTGAGGCAAATGGTCTGTTTGGACTGCCACTGCAGCCCATCGCCAAGTTTTGCTACGTGTCGCGACACAAGACCCTTTTTAGGGAGAGAAAAACAATATTAAGTTTAAATCTCTGTCTAGTTTGTCTTCGTTTCGTGACCAATCATCTGGCCAAAATTCAATTCAATGCTCCAATTAATTTTTGAGATAGCGTGTAGACGTGGACTATCGTTCCTGTGCAAAACTGAAGTAAATGTTCTGTTTGGACTGACACTGCAGCCCATTGCCAAGTTGTTCTGCATGTCGCGACACAAGACACTGTTTAGAGAGAGAAAAACAATATTTCGTTTAAATTTTATGTCTAGTTTGTCTTCTTTTCCTGACCATTCATCTGGCCACAATTCAATTTAATGCTCAAATTAATTTTTAAGATAGCTTGTCGTCGTGGGCTATCGTTCCTGTGCAAAAGTGAGGCAAATGTTCTGTTTCGACTGCCATTGCAGCCCAGCGCCAAGTTGTTCTCCGTGTCGCGACACAAGACACTGTTTAGGGAGAGAAAAACAATATTTCGTTTAAATCTTCTGTCTAGTTTGTCTTCTTTTCATGACCAATCATCTGGCCAAAAGTCAATTCAATGCTTCAATTAATTTTTGAGATAGCATGTCGTCGTGGACTATCGTTCCTGTGCAAAAGTGAGGCAAATGTTCTGTTTGGACTGCCAATGCAGCCCTTCGCCATTTTGCTCTCCGTGTCGCGACACAAGACACTGTTTAGGGAGAGAAAAACAATTGATTCGTTTAAATCTTCTGTCTAGTTTGTCTTCTTTTCATGACCAATCATCTGGCCAAAAGTCAATTCAATGCTTCAATTAATTTTTGAGATAGCATGTCGTCGTGGACTATCGTTCCTGTGCAAAAGTGAGGCAAATGTTCTGTTTGGACTGTCAATGCAGCCCTTCGCCATTTTGCTCTCCGTGTCGCGACACAAGACACTGTTTAGGGAGAGAAAAACAATTGATTCGTTTAAATCTTCTGTCTAGTTTGTCTTCTTTTCATGACCAATCATCTGGCCACAATTCAATTCAATGCCCAAATTAATTTTTGAGATAGCGTGTAGACGTGAACTATCGTTCCTGTACAAAAGTGAGGCAAATGTTCTGTTTGGACTACCACTGCAGTCCATCGCGAAGTTGTTCTCCGTTTCGCGACACAAGACACTTTTTAGGGAGAGAAAAACAATGTTTCGTTTAAATCTTCTGTCTATTTTGTCTTCTTTTCGTAACAAATCCTCTGGACAAAAGTCAATTCAATGCTCCAATTAATTTTTGAGATAGCAAGTCGTCGTGGACTATCGTTCCTGTGCAAAAGTGAGGCAAATGTTCTGTGTGGACTGCCACTGCAGCCCATCGCCAAGTTGTTCTCCGGGTCGCGACACAAGACACTGTTTAGGGAGAGAAAACCAATATTTCGTTTAAATCTTCTGTATATTTTGTCTTCTTTTCGTGACCAATCATCTGGCCAAAATTCAATTCAATGCTCCAATTAATTTTTGAGATAGCATGTCCTCTTGGACTATCGTTCCTGTGCAAAAGTGAGGCAAATGTTCTGTTTGGACTGCCACTGCAGCCCATCGCCAAGTTTTGCTACGTGTCGCGACACAAGACACTGTTTAGGAAGAGAAGAACAATATTTCGTTTAAATCTTCTGTCTAGTTTGTCTTCTTTTCATGACCAATCACCTGGCCACAATTCAATTCAATGCTCCAATTAATTTTTGAGATAGCATGTCGTCGTGGACTATCGTTCCTGTGCAAAAGTGAGGCAAATGTTCTGTTTGGACTGCCACTGCAGCCCATCGCCAAGTTGTTCTCCGTGTCGCGACACAAGACACTGTTTAGGGAGAGAAAAACAATATTAAGTTTAAATCTCTGTCTAGTTTGTCTTCGTTTCGTGACCAATCATCTGGCCAAAATTCAATTCAATGCTCCAATTAATTTTTGAGATAGCGTGTAGACGTGGACTATCGTTCCTGTGCAAAACTGAAGTAAATGTTCTGTTTGGACTGACACTGCAGCCCATTGCCAAGTTGTTCTGCATGTCGCGACACAAGACACTGTTTAGAGAGAGAAAAACAATATTTCGTTTAAATTTTATGTCTAGTTTGTCTTCTTTTCCTGACCATTCATCTGGCCACAATTCAATTTAATGCTCAAATTAATTTTTAAGATAGCTTGTCGTCGTGGGCTATCGTTCCTGTGCAAAAGTGAGGCAAATGTTCTGTTTCGACTGCCATTGCAGCCCAGCGCCAAGTTGTTCTCCGTGTCGCGACACAAGACACTGTTTAGGGAGAGAAAAACAATATTTCGTTTAAATCTTCTGTCTAGTTTGTCTTCTTTTCATGACCAATCATCTGGCCAAAAGTCAATTCAATGCTTCAATTAATTTTTGAGATAGCATGTCGTCGTGGACTATCGTTCCTGTGCAAAAGTGAGGCAAATGTTCTGTTTGGACTGCCAATGCAGCCCTTCGCCATTTTGCTCTCCGTGTCGCGACACAAGACACTGTTTAGGGAGAGAAAAACAATTGATTCGTTTAAATCTTCTGTCTAGTTTGTCTTCTTTTCATGACCAATCATCTGGCCACAATTCAATTCAATGCCCAAATTAATTTTTGAGATAGCGTGTAGACGTGAACTATCGTTCCTGTACAAAAGTGAGGCAAATGTTCTGTTTGGACTACCACTGCAGTCCATCGCGAAGTTGTTCTCCGTTTCGCGACACAAGACACTTTTTAGGGAGAGAAAAACAATGTTTCGTTTAAATCTTCTGTCTATTTTGTCTTCTTTTCGTAACAAATCCTCTGGACAAAAGTCAATTCAATGCTCCAATTAATTTTTGAGATAGCAAGTCGTCGTGGACTATCGTTCCTGTGCAAAAGTGAGGCAAATGTTCTGTGTGG
This sequence comes from Patiria miniata, assembly GCF_015706575.1. Lineage (NCBI taxonomy): Eukaryota > Metazoa > Echinodermata > Asteroidea > Valvatida > Asterinidae > Patiria > Patiria miniata. The sequence goes on along the minus strand of NW_024037073.1, from coordinate 25,396,682 downwards.
ACTGCCACTGCAGCCCATCGCCAAGTTGTTCTCCGGGTCGCGACACAAGACACTGTTTAGGGAGAGAAAACCAATATTTCGTTTAAATCTTCTGTATATTTTGTCTTCTTTTCGTGACCAATCATCTGGCCAAAATTCAATTCAATGCTCCAATTAATTTTTGAGATAGCGTGTAGACGTGAACTATCGTTCCTGTACAAAAGTGAGGCAAATGTTCTGTTTGGACTACCACTGCAGTCCATCGCGAAGTTGTTCTCCGTTTCGCGACACAAGACACTGTTTAGGAAGAGAAAAACAATATTTCGTTTAAATCTTCTGTATATTTTGTCTTCTTTTCGTGACCAATCATCTGGCCACAATTCAATTCAATGCTAAAGTTTAAGATAGCTTGGCGTCGTGGACTATCGTTCCTGTGCAAAAGTGAGGCAAATGTTGTGTTTGGAGTGACACTGCAGCCCATCGCCAAGTTGTTCTCCGTGTCGCGACACAAGACACTGTTTAGGGAGAGAAGAACAATCTTTCGTTTAAATCTTCTGTCTAGTTTGTCTTCTTTTCATGACCAATCACCTGGCCACAATTCAATTCAATGCTCCAATTAATTTTTGAGATAGCATGTCGTCGTGGACTATCGTTCCTGTGCAAAAGTGAGGCAAATGTTCTGTTTGGACTGCCACTGCAGCCCATCGCCAAGTTGTTCTCCGTGTCGCGACACAAGACACTGTTTAGGGAGAGAAAAACAATATTTCGTTTAAATCTTCTGTCTAGTTTGTCTTCTTTTCATGACCAATCATCTGGCCACAATTAGAATCAATGCTCCAATTAATTTTTGAGATAGCGTGTAGAAGTGGACTATCGTTCCTGTGCAAAAGTGAGGCAAATGTTCTGTTTGGACTGCCAATGCAGCCCTTCGCCATTTTGCTCTCCGTGTCGCGACACAAGACACTGTTTAGGGAGAGAAAAACAATTGATTCGTTTAAATCTTCTGTCTAGTTTGTCTTCTTTTCATGACCAATCATCTGGCCACAATTCAATTCAATGCCCAAATTAATTTTTGAGATTTTTTCGTTCCTGTGCAAAAGTGAGGCAAATGTTCTGTTTGGACTGCCACTGCAGCCCATCGCCAAGTTTTGCTACGGGTCGCGACACAAGACACTGTTTAGTGAGAGAAAACCAATATTTTGTTTAAATCTTCTGTCTAGTTTGTCTTCTTTTCGTGACCAATCATCTGGCCACAATTCAATTCAATGCTCCAATTAATTTTTGAGACAGCGTGTAGACGTGGACTATCGTTCCTGTGCAAAAGTGAGGCAAATGTTCTGTTTGGACTGACACTGCAGCCATCAATAGTCGCCTCTAGCGGTACGCACCGAATTCCGTATCGCTGGACCAGGGTACAATATAAAATAAAATAAAATGGCATTTTATTCTTTCTTTTTTATAGAAATAATATAAAACAAAAATAAATAAAAATACTCTGCTAGGTACTTAGCGGGTCTCGAGGCCGTTGCCTCTCGGTTGAGCGCTAGGTTGCCTACCACCAGGCTATTGCCCTCTCCCTGCATATTAAAGGGAGTATTTAAAATATAAATTCTCGGAAGTAATTGCGGAATTAAAAAAAAACCCATAAATATCATTTTAGGGCATCAAATAAAAAGTCACGCAGAGAACAACTTTCAATAAATTTAAAGGGATCATGCGGTAGACAAATATAAAGGCGATATTGCTCGTAAAAGGTAGTGAGACTTTTTTGGCCATCAAGGTTGCTTTCATTCGGATTTTATTTTCACGTTTAAAACACTTAATTGTTTTCGATCTCAAGTGCTTTGCTGTTGGACGAATCCCCATGATTGAAAATATACTCCTGAATGTGATATATTTTGACGGTTAAAACACTCTTGAAATTAAATTGGCGACCGTGACACACTATGAACAATTACCCATCGAAATAATGAGTTAATTCATTCAGTATTCCTTGATATATTGCCCGAAACATGAATGTCTTCTTTTTACTCAAAAGTCAGACATCCGTATTGACGCTGTACGAGTAGCGACCACTATGCATGTGGCGCGCCCTCTAATGAAAGATTGGCTAAAAATGATATTTTTTAATCAATTAGTCGTGTGATCTTTTGCCCAAATCTTCAAGATAATGTGCTTGAATGTTGATAGATACTCATCTGATATCGAAAGAGGTTTCGGAGTCGTTTGGAGAAAAGTCTATCTTTTTTTTGGCAACGCATTGGAGAGAAACAAAATAATAAAAATTAATTAAACTCAGAAATATTTCAAACGTCACACCTTATACACAGAGCTTAGTAGTTGCACTCTACAATTTTATTCAATCTATTCATTCCAGAAACCTTAAACTAGAAAATAATTTGAATCATAGCAAGAAATAAAACAACAAGACAAACAAATCCAGTGTTAACCTTGTAACAATCACTGAAAAAAATGCAATCATTTCCAAAAACCAGAGCGTAAATTTGGACACCAATATTTGTTAGACAAAATGAAACAATGTTAAAACAAATTATACTGTCACATGCAGTTCAAATTTCCTTTCGTAACTTTGACTGAACATACTTGTACTTACTTTGAGCAGATCTATTGATATTAAAGAGGGCAATAACGTCTAAGTTTTGCAGTTACTAAATCGGACGCATGGCAGGTCTATTCAAATAGATTTCTCGTCTACTTGTATTTTTGAAGTCGAGTTTAAGTGTACATGTTGCATCAATAAACTGCAGGCTGGAAGACATTTCTGAAAAAGCAGGTCAACAATGTCAATTCTGAGTACTGAAATAAAAAATATGTCTCTAAATCTTTGAACATGGATTTTTATCAGTGGGGAAATAACGGATAATTTGAACATAATTTTTCAATTTTCTTTTCATTATGAGGAGAAAAACATGTTTTGCATTCAAATGTTTTTTTTTGTTTTAGACAGTTACATACCTAGTTGAAAGGAAAGAAAGATACTTGAAGTGATATATGATAATATTTGACAAATAGTGCAGCTTAATGAGAAATGAAAGTAACTATTCAGCACTTGATTACAAGTACATATTATTGAGAATATTTTAGAAGGATTTCTTAACAAAACATGAGAAAGTTCTAAGAAAGGACTTTTGTTTTAGAGAAATCGTCTTTTATTTAAAATGTATTCTATTTTAATTCTGGCCAATTTTTTAAATTGCTTTAAACTTGCAGGACACTTGTCTGAGGCCAAAAAAATAAGTCTTCGGTTTCTGGTATGGAGCTTGCCCAAAAATTGGTGCAGCGACGCGGCATTTAAAAAAAATAAATTTTTTCTTCAAATGTCGGTGATGACTGCAAATGGTGCCCGAATAAATTTAGTGCAAAATATATGTGAGCCTACAGAAGCCACATAAAGCTTATGCTCCATAGTAACCCCATCTTAAAACACATTAAACTTGTATAGCAGCAGGATTCCAGTCAAACCAGTGAGTTGGGCGGTTTTTGAGACATAATCTTACAATGAAAAACTGTTTAAGTTGGCTGTCGCGCATGGCTACAGTGACGCGCGCGCATACCAGAAACTGGAGCCTTTTTGGGAGGGGGGGGCCTAAAGTACTTGAGGCCCAATTCCAACACGATTTCTGGTCAGATATTCCATCCAACAGATAATCACATCAAAAATGTGGGAGAAATTGCGGTCACAAAAGATAACTTCTTTCCAATCAATAAACCAGTAATTTTTGCTCAAATCTTCATAAAAATGGATTTTTGAACACTGATTGAAACTCTTCTTACATTGTAGGGAATTTCCGAGTCATTTGGAGGCAAGTCCTGTTTTGGCCAAATTTTATAAGAAATGTTAGGTTGAACCCTTGCAATTTGTTATGAGTTTTGGTAAAAAAAACCCAAACTACTTGAAACTAAAAGAGCGAACTGTGAAGAAAGTTTAAAACTGCACCTTGAAGAGATACCTTACAATACAATGGCATAATTATCTCTAGAAATTTGGTCTTAGGGCATACAATCAACCCCCCCCCCCACTTGATCAACCTAGCCCCACCCCTTATTGATCTTAATTTCCCATACCAAATAAGCAATGCTTAGAATCAGGAATTGAAGGTGACATGTTGACGCATCTATGGCGTGCATCGTTTTATGAAGCGTGGTTAGAAGCAGACGTCCCTGATATGCATGCGTTTTAGGATCCAGGTCAAGAATCGTCCAGTCCGAGACCGTAGCCTCCGTGAGGACAGGTACCGTACTTCCTCTGTGGAGGGAATAAATACAAGAAATATTCAGTACGCACAAATTTGGCTAAACTGGGGGCCATTAGATGGAACAAGGTTCAATCAAGGACCATAGTATACAAATATGGAATGCTTCGAGTGGTGTAGTAAACCTAGCCGCCTCAGGTTATCAATGGACATCTATTTCCCTGAGGGGAAGCAAAGGGAAAATTAAATGCTCCATGGATCATCGACGGAGGCTAGTTTTACTTCACCACGAGATAAGGCATTCAATATTTGTTTCATAACACTTCACCCACAGATTCTGCTAGGTTTTTAATACCTTAAATTACATAAATCTGAACACAGTTAAAATGAACTTCTATTTCAATACAAAATTGATGGGAACTCTTCCACACCACCCCTTCACAAAACGCTTGAATCCAACTCTGTGGCGCGCTCTATTGGAAACAATACGCGCTACGCGCAGGCCAGCATACATTTGCACACAAAAACTACACCATGGGTATAGTACTTTGGTTGCTAGTGGTATAGTACTTTAGTTGCTATGGGTATAGTACTTTTGGCTGTGCTCTGAAAGATAGCAAAAATAGAAAGTACCATGTGACTCGCTCTCGGCCAATCAAGACACAGAATCTGTGGGTGAGGTATTGTAATTAATTATAGTTTGACTAACTCTGATGGAACGCACGCTAGTCGAAGATGGTTGGACTAGTCTAGTCGACTATTCAGGACCAGCCTACTGCGGCTGGTCGGGCCACGATTTATAGCTGGTTATCAATAGCAATTTGTCATAACATTGGGCAGAGGGGATCAACTACGATATCGAACAAAATGGCAGAAAAACAAAAACTGTGAGTACTAAATTCCACTTTCATGGCATAGTTTTTCTTTGTTAGTTTAGGATTCTGTCACTTTTGTCACCATTGTACAATAAAATAATAAACTACGCAATCACTATTTCAATATTAGGCTCTGCCCTTCACCGACGTATAAACACTGTTTACTCAGTGTGTCTCCCCCCCCCCCCCCCAGCGAAAGTGAAAAAATCATTCGGGTGGGACTCGAACCCATGACCTCCTGCTTTCTAGTGCAGATGTCTTACCATTCAACCACCGAGCTTAAAAGCTATTATTTGTGTAAATAAAACAGAAACATCAAGTGTTGAACAAATCTTCAGCGAATGTGCAAGCACCATCTTCTCACGGCTGTTGACATGTCAATAGTTTGACTAGAGTTGTACCCACTGTAATTTCAGTGCGCATGTGCTACGTACGTCACCAACCAACCACTATTCAACCATTGGTCCTAGATCCAACTTGCCCCTAGTTCACTCAACACTCCTTTTACCACTAAAGTTGCCGAGATCTGCAAGCGCATCTCAATTTAGTCACATTGGAAAATGACTCAGACTCGGACTCGGACTCGACCATGACTCCTCGAACTCGAGCTTGGTGACTTATGACTCGAGTCACGTAATTTCATCAAAAGAAAAAACCTAACGCAGGGATGGGAAAGGATCATTGAGGAATAATGTTTGGATGATAAAACATGGAGGGAAGGGATGGAGGAGGATTTTTGTAGGGATGGGAGTTAAAAGGAAAACACATTTTGGGTCTAAACAACATGTACACACAACATTATACACTGGGATTTACTGAAAAGACAGAATGGCTGATTGGTGAACAACTAAGAACAAGTGACTCGTGACTCGGACTCGAGGCTTGTAACTCAAGAATTGGACTTGGACTCCAGGCTTGTGACTCGGGACTTGGACTAGATGTTGGACGGTGACTTGACTACAACACTGGTACTTGGTCACAGAGTCCACTGTACCTACCAGGTAATTCTGAGTTGACCACCCCAGGGTAGACAGGCAAAGGCCCCCATGAGGTGACGACATGGAGCTAGTCCCTCAGCTCAGGATGGCCCTTCATCTGTAAGGCCAGGGTGTTGGAGTCTATGCCTGTACCGTCTGCCGTCTTATTAAGGATCATCTGGATGGACTTCAGGGAACCTGGGCAGGGAAAAAAAAATTACGAGATGGAAATTATCCTTTTTTATATTGGATTTTTGTTTGCCTTTGGCCGATATATTTAGCAAACACTGTACAGTTAGTGTTGTCCGAAGGCTTAGGTGGGACTCAAACTAATGACCTCCTACACAAAGTTGGGTTAAGCACTGCTACATCAGACTCAGAATGGCCAGCTTGCCACAGCAAGCTCAGTGGTCGAGTGGTTAATGCGTCTGCACTAGGAAGCAGAAGGTTAGGGGTTTGTGTCCAACCCGAAGAAAGCTTGTGTTTTTTTTCTAGCAAGCCCTCAGACAACACTCGAGTGTACAGTGTTTGTAAAATACTTCAGCGAAGGGCAACAAAAAAATTACACATATATAAAAGAAGATCAATAATTATATGGATGAAATTGAAAACCAATTGTACTAAAGTTGATTCCTACTTTCTGATTCACAATTTCAAATTTCACAATCATCCAAATAGAAATGAGATGCAGACCAATGCAAATGAGACTTCACAGATGTTTGTCTTACCTGACTGGATAATTAAAAAAAAAAACCATTCATTTTGCAACTGTCAGTGTCACAAAACACCACCTGTATGCGCCATCACGTGGGCATACGTCATACGTTGGGAATTTTAGTAAACATGGGTTTCGTTTGAAAGATATAGCTTTCACTTCCAGCGATGTTATTTTGGTCACTTTACATTAGTGTGCACGATTGTAGGATTTTATTGACGCTCATAACTAACAATATGTACAAGCAAAGGGAAGATGCTTATTAAATTTGTCTTCAGATTTAGTTCCTTGAGTGCTGTCATTGGCCATGACATTTACTTGGAAACACTGGGATTATGTAACCAAGAATTAAGTGTGACACAATGAAATAAGCCAGATGAAAAAAACTGTCATTCTTTCACACAGAATAATTTGACTGAAACAAACAATTTTGTTCAGATCTACATGTATTTAATATAAAATTGCTGACTTGCGTTCTTTCAGCAAAACGAAAACAATTCACACACATCCTTATGTGATTTTTATTCTCAGTATTTTTTATTCTTATTGTTTTTTTGGTTTCAGTTAAACTTTAGGGAACAATTGATTATTTTGCACTCTCCTTCTCTCTATCTTGATTCCTCATGTTGCCATCACCTCGCTGTTGGCCTGTGTGCTTCGCACAAACTTCAGAGATCCGAACCTTGGGTGTCCGATGTGCATTCTTGTTGAACACCCTTGACACCCTCCCCCCCCACCCACAAGTGTCAGAAGTGGGATCTGTACTTTCAGCCAGCCAACTAGTAGCGAGGGCTTGAGGATCCGTAGGTCACATCATAGTCGTCAAGATGACAACCTACGTGAAAGTACAGTCTCCAGCAGAGGAGAAAACCAGGAAGTTTTCCTTGGTTGATGCGCGTTTGCCCCCTTCAAAGCCTGAAGGGGTGCTACGTGAATGCCACCGGGCTGATTCACAGAACTGACTAGGACAATGAACTAATTCTGCCGATTTTGAATTGAGCCATTCTCCCTCCAGAAGGAGGATGGAAAGTGGGAGGAGAGTACACACCGCTTACCAGAGTCCAGATCAAGACAGAACCGACCAATACCGGGTTCCCCTCAGAGGAGCTCCTGCGGGCGTTTGTGGCCTGCCACCCCAAGTTGGGATGGCACCATAACCAAAATGCCCCTCATTCGAAGGACGGAACGATGCAAAGTCCGTGCTGGTAGATGACTTTGTAACAGCTAAATGTATGAATCATGTGTATGACCGTTATCACAATCCGGAGGACCAACGTGGCCAGTTTTTGCTGGACTCACTCCGCCGAAGTCAGACGGTAGTGGTCCGCTCTTTACTGTCCTCTGTTGAGACTGCCGAAGAGGCACTGATGTATTTAAAGACCTCATATGGGGAGACCCTAACAAGTGGAGAGTTGCAGCGCTGGTGTTTGGAACAGAGGCAGTGAGTCCATTCGTCAGTTTGGCGTAGAGCTACAGCGACTGTTTCACTGACTACTTAAGCGAGACCCCGGACTATACAAAAATCCTGACACCATCATACAAGATCAATTCATAGATGGCATTGAGCAAGAGAGACTGAGGCACTCCTGTCGCGATTTTGTTGACCGCAGTTCGTCTACATGTAGTTCAAAGAAGTCAAGAACTGGGCAATAAAACGCAAAGAACGGAAACAGGCCCGGGCGCAGACTACAGACTTCCGAGGAACCACATCGGCCATTGCGGTTGGATTGAAGCCTGATTCTATCCAGCGACTGGAAAAGCACATGCAAGACATCATGGTATTGGTGAAATCTCTTGCTGAGAGAATTTCACCTGCTGCCAGATGAAGTCCAAGTAGATGGTGTCAAACTGGTCTGGGAGAAGACGCTGCAGGTATCATCTTAGGCATCAATCCAAATTGTACAGTCAGTAATTATATAATTCTTATCAGGAAAAAACAACATTATTTTACCTTACTTTGATTGTATTAAATGATGATTTTCCACACTTACTGCCAAAATCTTCACCATTATTATGCAATGTAGCAAACCTGCTAGAGTCGTGTGACTGATTCCAATCCTATATTATGTACTGATTATCAGCACCACTCCATGTACATGGATATCTGCAGCAGACTGCTGTTCAACAAGATTCCAATCAGCCAGCTGACTTCAGCAAGCTTGGTGTTGGAGTTGGTTAAGATGCCTGCACTCTAAGCAGAAGGCTCTGGGTTCACATTCAGACCAAGTACATGTAGTTAGCCCTTGCAAATTGTCTTGCAAAGATGTTCCATCAACAAAACAAAATATGACAACATCAACTTGATTGTCAGGCAAGGCAGAGACTGATTTCAAATGACAACCAACAGCCTCAGACAGAAAGAAATAGCAGCAGATGAGCAAAAAAATCACTTTGTGATGTAAAAATGAAAACTGTTTTACTTCATTCCTTGTCGGATCAAATTGATAATCAAACAGAAAGGAAACACTGAATGAATTAATGGACAAGTATGTTTAAATAAGTCAATATCCAAGAGTAGGACATTGTTGCATTTTGAAAAGCAAATACAGCATGTATTTTTAATAATGAAAATTGTCATTTTTTTAATTACCTACGTTGTACTTGTTTATACCAATGTAAAATTTGCAGTTAGTGATTAACAAAGTTTCGTGTGGGTGTTACTTTCCATAATCAGTAACATGAACAAATTTAAACACTTGCATGAACAAATGTATAATCTGGAGCAAATAATTAAAACTGAAACCCATTTAATTCTCAGATTTCATGTCAATGCCAGTAATAACGAAACTGAGTTGTCTTCTTTGGTTACAGCTACTGCTGTCATGAGATATGTCACGTGCATTACAATATGTCTTAGAGGAAAGCGGGGGGAAAGGGACACAGTATCATGAACTTTCAGTTTCAACTACCCATTTCTGTAGGTGTTACATGTATTCCTTTGGTATAAAACTTGAGTGATCAGTATCACACACTTTGTTGTATTGTTGTATCTGAATGAAATGTTGGATATGCAGATCAATGCTACACTGTACATGAAGTATGGATGATGGCTACCAAAACAGCTCCACTCCATCAAATGAACTACAAAAGCATCTTGAGAACTATTACAAGAGTCGAGACAGAAGTAATCAAATAATATGGTTAAGTGCCGAAATCATTGTGCCAATTGGCCTCCTCTTAAACTTTGTCTTTCTTTTCACAGTCATTCGAGTGAAGTCCGTGCGTACAATCATCAACATCTACTTATCTAATCTGGCTGTGGCCGACTTGCTCTTTCTCACGACTGAATTTATGTATGCATTGTGGTCACCCATAGAGTACAGCTTTTTAGGGCAAAAAGCATTCACATGTGTGGAGAACATGTTCATTGATGCTTCTAATTGCTTTGTGGTTACCATAGCAGCTGAGAGATTCTCTGCAGTGCGCAATCCTCTGACGTTCAAGAAAAAAGCCTCTAAATCTCGAGCAGCAAAGATATCAGCAGGACTCTGGGTGCCAACAATTATTGTTGGTGTGATTCTGATATTCTTACCAATAACACAGTACGTCTTCACTGACATCATCTTTTGGACCCATTCCACTATCAACTTTGTCTGTTTAATAGCAACTCTTGGTTTGTATATCTATCTAGTAGTAAAAGTACGCAAGCAATCAGCCCTGTTGCCAAACTGTCCCAAGCGAGCAGGCAAGGTCCTCTGTATGGTTATCATCAATACTGCTGTTTTCTTCATTCTGAACTCATTGAACACTGCAGCTTCAATTATTCTCAGTGTGGCAGAGACTTATTCTAAAAGCGTGCTTTCCCAGGCTGTTGAATTTCTAAAACTTGGAGAAAAACTTAATATTCTGATAACATGCATAGCGATCTTCCAACTTATCAATAGCTCAATCAATTCCCTGGTCTACAGTGCCACAAATGCTGACTATCGTGAAGCTGTAGTCAAGGCTTTCTCATTCCTCAGACTGTGCTGTCGTTACTGCCCAAGACGGAATCCCAGCCGACCATCGCAGACAGGGAAGCACATTGAGCTTCATGTGATTCCACAGGCAGAAAATGACCAAGAGCACCGTGCTGCCAGGCCAAGCAACAGCAAGCCACCAAGCCAAGGGCATGCACAACACACAGCGAGTCAGCAGTCACTGGACAGCTGTCAAGAACAATGTTCCAGGCAAGGCAGCAGCAAGGCATCCATGCACAGTCAGCAGCATGTTCAAGTGCATGTTGAGGTACATGCAGAACCAGCAGGGACCCCAGCGCTTGCAAGTTCTCATCAGGAACAATGCTCAAGTCTGACTGACTGCAAGCCATCCATGCAAGGGGAACAGTGTGTACATCCAGAACCAGCAGAGAGCCAGCAGTCACTTGCAAGTACTCAGGAACAATGTCCTGGGCTGACTGGCACCGAGCCATCAGCACAAGGGCAGCAGTATGCACATCCAGAACCAGAAAGGAGTCAATCGTTCAAAAGTTGTCAAGAACAATGTTTTCTGGTAACTGATGAGTGCAAGCCATCCACGTAAGGGGAGCTGTGTAGTGTTTAACTGTAGAGCAGATTTAAGGCTTTTTCATACATCTTCTTCACTGAAATGCCAAGTAGATTTGATGTCAAGAAATATTGAAAGCACAGGATGCTGGAGTTCAAATGTATTTTAGTTAAGCAGATTGCCAATACCTGAACCTGCCATGACATCAGTAATGTGCAGGCCCAGAGCAGATTGCAACCAACTATCAGTGAAGCGAACAGCTGGAACTCATTCAATGTATGTATGCAAGTGGTTCAAAAATTACAAATCCCATTAGGGCCTATGTTAATTGTTACTTTAATGAGCTTTTCGTGTATGTTTAAAAGAACAAGTTTCTTTTATTACTTTTTCAGTGTGAAAATATACACATATTGGCACTAACATATAGGATACACCCGACATTTTTCCACAGTAAGTATGTAATTTTTTAGGTGCCTTTGAAACATATTTCAGTTTTTGATTTTATGAAATCCACCTCTGCGTTTTAAGTCTTAGGATGTTCCAGGCGATTAAATATTTTCACGAAACAGTGCAGTGATGTCATGAGCTGGAACTTCAGGGCCACTGCTGTTTGATGACAAAAAAATTACAAAAGTGTTTTGGTCGAGTTTGATGCGACTGTTGCGCTCATTTAGCACATGGCATGATGATGCAGCCAATGAGATGCTTTAATGTACAAACTGCTTTGTACATGTATAAATGCACAATGCAATGAATGTTAGGTTCATATTACACAGAAAAGCCCAAAGCTGTAAATGTGAAACAACTAGTTCAACTTCACAGCTACATTAGAAACAACTCTTAAAGTGTACTGGCATTGTAAAAAGTGAACTGGGGAAAAAAATTACCTAGTATCTAGTTGTTAACCATTACTTTCATATAAAAATGAGGCTAATGAAATTCATTCAATGGCCTTTTAATCAGTTCTGATGCATAAAAAGACCTTAAGAAATCCCAACCATGGAGCACAATATGAACTCTTACAAGAGCACAAAACTGTATGATTATCGTTATCAAGGGTTGAATGCTTAGAGAGCAAACTCACCGCACATCCAAAGTGTCTTGGGAGGTTTTGGATCTTAATCTTGAAGATCTCTGAGGTGAAGTGCTGTTTGCGTCAGATAGCGGTAAGGATCCGTTATGGCATCGCCAGTCACCGGTACGTCAGAGGTGCTGGTGAAATGGTTCTCTTGTGGGTCAAGACCTGATGCACAAATGAACAGATTAAAAAGACCAACTCCGATTAGAGAAGAAAAAACGACTAAATTGCTATTTTATTTTAAAGTCTAATATGAGCAAGTGAGATGTCTATGGCTATTGTCTAGGTCTTCATCCATTACAGTTACATGGGAACAACCTGACAATAGCCGTAGCCATAGCTCTAGAAGCCTGTTTCAGACACAGCCTAAGTAACAGATCAACAAAGTTGCAAGTTATGCATTAGGAGCATCTGATTCCAAATACAAATACCAAATACTTTTTGAAAACCAAATAAAGTGTAAAATATTTGTACAAACTTTCTTGAATTCTATCTTTAGCAACGAGAAATCCAATTGAATAGACGTTTTGCTGCAGAGCACATACGAGACCATTGTAGGCTTTAGATGTACAGTATGGAATTTAAGTCTGGTGTATCAAAGGTGTCTTCACAGCTACTAGCTGGTTGATAGTTAAAGTCAGCAATTTCGACTCCACTTCTGTCAATAGAGCATGCAACTTGCCCTCAAAAACCTAGGTGATTTTACTACATGTAGGTTTATCCAGTCAAGGGCAAAGAATGGGTTCTGAACAAGAAATCATTATTCCAATTTCCAACACATTAAAACAATATTGCAAGTTGATTACTTTAGTAAATTGAAAAAATGTTGACCTCCACATCCATTCATTGGTTGAATTCAAAGACGGGAGTCTGTGGCCAGACTAGTCAGTGTTTGGCACCAAGATGTTTACATGAAAAGTGAATGTGAACTGGCGAGACTTGCATGCTCTATAATTGTACATATTCTGTGTAGCACCACTGGTCTGTTGTATTACATTATAAGCTCCATGTCTGTATGATGTTTAAATGCAAAGCAATATTCTGATATTTCTCTTAGATGGACTCAAGGGTACTTCAAATTTGGGAAATTGAAAAATCAATGCTGTGAAATATGAATGTCGTTGTAAAGTTAGCATCGTACAAGATGTATCTTAATTTGCACAGTATCCGAGGAATTGCTGCTTTTTATATGTTCATTAAAGCTGCAATTTCCTTGTGTAATTTAAAACTCTAAACACAAATAATACAGAAATGTACTATCACCAAATCAGTGTTTGAGCTCTTACGTCTTTCTGATACCTAGTAATACTTAGGAAAAAAATTGCAGGGCAAACCATGTTTCTAAATGTCACATACTTTTTATAGGGCAAACAAATTTGCGTGTAAAAGCAAGATCAGTGATAAGATAAATAAAAGTGTACACTAGCAACATTTAAACAAACAGTGATTTTCCTGATTTTTTTTATTTAAAACCTAATTCTTGCTTGTACAAATGTAATTGTTGAAAAATCCCTACTGAGTAAAAGAGCTTGCTGGACAATGTTGGAATTACAAACATATACCCTCAATATTCATGCCACAAAAGTAAGCCAACATATTGGTCAGCAAAGGGGATGACAAGGGTTTAAGTCTTTTGTGGCTTGTTTCTTTCCAATAATTAATTCCTGACAGACATATTAGACAATGCACAATATGTACACCTGTCAATCTTTCTGTGTGTTGCATTCTGATTGGTTGGAATTGATCAGCATTGGCTACTAATGGGCCACGCCCCTCCACAGCTGATCCAATCAAACATGAACGCTTATCTACGGCTTTTGCAAAATGGAAACCTCTGTGAAAATACTTGCTTTTGTAAGCGCCAAGCCGGAAACCAACAGTGTTATCTGTCAATGAAAATAAGACATGAAACTGAAACTTTTGCACAATTTACCCAGGCCAAGTTTCATGAAGACCTGACAAGAAATTTGGGGAATAACTGAGAAAAAAAATTCCCGAAACTTTCTGTTGCGGTTTTCATAACAGGCACATTATGTACATGTGTGCACACTTTATATCCAGGCGAGGGGGTGCTTGTGAACGGAGCGGATACATACAAAAAAATGAAGAGGTTGGATAACTAAAAATAAATGCCAGTTTCACTCACCGATGCCATCTACACTCTTGCCGATGGTAAACTCACACTTGTTGCGATAACTCTCTAATACTGGCTGTAGGTGTGAAAACAAACAATGAAAATGAAAGGAACAAATCAGACATCTCCAATGTCAGGAATATTTACCCCACAAAAGATTCACATGCTGTATAGTTTATCTAACAAGAAATCCAGGTTGAAATATAAATTTAGTACAAGTAAGGTGACTCTATCTATCTATCTACCCGAGTTCAAAGATCACACCAGTCAAGCTAACCTAACACTATGTGCCAATGTGAACTATCATTGAGATTATAATTCATAAAATCATTCACAATACTACAAATAAATTTAAATAAAATCTATATTTTTATCAACAAATATTTCGTCGCATATCGGACGAAGTGACGAATCGGTCATTTTGGAGTTTTTTTTATTAATTGAGTTTTAGGGTTAAAAATATTCGAATTTTCAGATTTTTAGGTTTTAATTCATGAAAACACTTCATTTTTGTTGTTCCGAAACCCACTAAGTGACGAATCGGCACATATTGGAAAAAAATTGTCTTGCGAACTGACGAATAAATTATTCGACGCTTGGTCATATCAGAACAGCGCGCATCCAGTATCTGACGAAGTGACGAATAACCAGTTATTCATTGGTTACGCACACACCCGTCTTAATAATTGCATGTCGTATGAGGGAACCAGGGATCTTCTGTTTCGCGCGCTTTCCGTCAGCTTTCAAAACAAACTAACGGCGCTGCAACATTATAATGATGTCTAAAAAGAGATAACCGTTACTACTTCACCTTTATGTAATTTTGTGTATGTAGAGTTGTAATCCTAAAATGAACGGAGCACAAAATGTACTAGGCTAGGACTGCGCGACGGACAGGCTTATACAGACTGGGATTCATTTAAAACGTGCGATATACTTTCCTTCAAAACCGGCGTTTTATAGGAATTCCACAAAAGGTCTACTGCATTTCGAGAAAATCTCGAAAACGGTCCCCTTTAAGTGGCTAATAAGAGCTGAAAACCTCATTTTAATCAGCCCATACTGAAATGAAGTGCCTCCTAGGGGATGAAAATTAGGATATTTTTTTTTAAACGTGCGGTCCACTTTCTTTCATAAACGGCGTTTCATAGGAAAGCATTATGACTGCATTTCGACGGAGTCCATTTAAGCGGCTACTTAAAGCAGAATACATTATTGGAATAAACCAATACTGAACTGAAGTGCACCCTAGAAGTTGAAAATAGGATTATTAAATGAAAATATTATTTATTTAAAACATGTGCGGTACACTTTCTTTAAAAACTGCGTTCAATGGGAGACCGAAATACTGCATTTCGAGATATTCTCGAAAATGGAACCCCTTTAAGTGGCTAATTTGAGCATAAGACCTCATGGGAATAAGCCCACAATGAAAATGAAGAGTGCCAAGGAATGTGATGCTTAGGATGATGACATAAAAATATGTTTTATTTGTAGATTTTCGTTCAAAGACGGCATTTTTAAGGAAACCCAAAACACTCTTTAAGTGGCTAATTAGAGCAGAAAAACCTCATTGAAATGAGCCTATACTGAAATAACGTGTGCCCTAGCTGGTGAGTGATGATTAGGAAGATGAAATAAAAATATAAATTATTTCATCGTGTGCGGTACACTTTCTTTCAAAGACGACGTTTTATAGGATACCCAAAATACTGCATTTCGAGATACAGGTTTTGTATTCTCGAAAACGGAGCCCTTTAAGCGGCTAATGAAAGCAGAATGCCTAAGGATAACAAGCCGTTACTGAGATTATTGTACCCTGGAAGACAATAATTACGGGATTTTGAGACAAAACTGATTGTTTTTAAAACAATTGCTGTCTTACATGAATGAATGAATAAATAGTGTTGTTCGTCGTTAGTTCGCATTCACAGTTTTGTGTTCCTACTATTTTGTTGCGTCCATTCGAGATATTTTCCTTTTTAATAACTTTTTTATTAGGCTAATGTATATTATTAAAACATTATAGCAAGTACTTGGATTTGAACGTGGGGTTTAAGTGTTACCATATTTTTTCCTTAAAAGAAAATATATAATGTTTGTAAAACATACACATTTCTTTGAAAATGCGCGTAGTGTTGTAAAGAAGTGACGAATATGCAATGGATTTGTGATGCAAAAACGCGCGCACAGTCAAAATGTTATCTTACAAAGTGACGAATTAGACATTTTTACGTGGCGAATAAGCACAATGACGTTTAAATCTATCTCGCGAAGTGACGAATAAGTTTCACAGCAAAAATTAGACAAACCTTTAGTCTTACGAGCAAAAAACAAATTAATAGATATATTTTAACAATCAAATAACTACCTTGAATAAATTAAGAATGTACAAAAGGGGAAAGTAGCATCGAAAAGGGACACGTAAAATGTGTTCAACTTTAAACGCGTTTTTCGCAGAATTGCGTTAACGCGTAATCGCGCGTATTTGTCGGTTCGTCAGATATGCGACGATTTGTAACCTAGCTTACTCACCGATGGCTTAATTGGCTCCAACTCACATGCCATCCCACTGTGGTTCTTCCTGTCAATCAAATGAAGAGTGCACTATTCAACATGAGGGTGTGGGTTCGAATCCCACTCCAACAGGCTTGTGAATTTCTTGTGGTAACCAAAGCCATATATACACACGATTCAAACTGGCCCACTAACCTTTGCAAGCTCTGTTATTGAGTGGTTAAGATGTCTGCACTAGTAAGCAGGAGGTCATGGGTTCATATCCCACCCAAGCAAGCTGGAAGAATCTTTGCTCGTAAGCTCTCAGACAGCACTGAATATTCAGTGCATTCAAATTTACATTGGTGAAGGTCAAAACCAGGTATTCACATTCACATTCCCCTACGTAAACAATTAATGAAACTCATTGATTGTGGCACCTGCTATATCAGATTGGGACCAGCCAGCCAACCCCAGCAAGCCTGGTGGTCAAGTAGTTGAGACATCTGCACTAGGAAGCAGGAGATTGTTGGTGCGAGTCCCATTCGAGCAGCTTATGAATTGTGAAGTTTTGGTTTTATGTTCATTTTTTTGCATTTTGTTTGTAAACATTTTTTTTACCAACTTCCTCCCCCCCCCCCCCCCTTTAATCTTTGGGACTTTTGTGTGTGGAAAGGAAGTTTATTACAGAAGTTGGCTAAAACTTTGCTGAGTTTTAATTGATTCTCAAGAAAAATGAGGCATCTTTTTCTGGACTTTTAACGAAATTTCAGGGCAGCTGTACATGTAAGTTCACTTGCCAGAAAACTGTGTCTGGAAACAGTTTCTTGTCAAGGAAGATCACATTTCCATTCTGGCCCACAACCATCCTGTGTCTTTGGTGAGTAGCTCACCTTTGTTGCTTCAGCCACGGAGACATCTCCCCAATGTTCCGTTGCAGCATCTTGGATAAATTCCTCAGAAACTCCCTGGTGTTGGTCTATTTGGTGGATAGCTGGTCCTCATACGGCTGGTTCCACAGTGGAGTCACCATGTTGTTTAACCTGTAGATTGGGAAAAGATGTGAAAAGCACATTCAGTATTCCAGAGTCTTAACAATTTTGGAAAAAGTGAATAGCTCAACTGCTCTAAGCCTTTTGCGATATGGCAGACACAATACAAGGGTGTTATTTGATTTGGGTATATTGGGGTAACTTATGCAATAGACTTAGACCCAAACCAAATAGAGCCCTCGTATTGTGTCCACCGTATCTCCAAAGGGTAATGGATTGGGTGTGGAACTTGTCATCTTTCTACATACAACCATTCTTCTAACTACAGTACAATGTACATAGTTCTGGTAGTGCATGAGCAAATTAAAGATTAAACTTGAAACAATGAGGGTAATGTGTTCAACTTAGACAGTTTATCAGATAAAATAAGAATCATCTGAAACTGTGAATCGCACACACACTCTACACAGACATGCCACCTTTAATGCTGTACCTTCTAGGAAAAAAAACAAGGAAAACTGTCCACATAACAGTTTTGCTCAACAAATGCCAGATGAGGTACTGAATTTTCAAGTTTCATCCCGAAAAATATATTTCTTTACCAATCTGCTATTTTTCAAGCAATACAAAAGTTACTCACTTTTGAATGAAACATTAAACACAAAAAGGCTCACGTTCAGTTATTGAATTATTACTTTACAATTCTAAATTATTGGCTGCCAAACATAATTTCTGTTCTTGCTGGATGGGCTGGTCCCCCCCCCCCCCCCTCACAATCAGTATCAATAATGTACGGACGGGAGCCAATCATGGGTAATTTCTTAGTATAACATTTGATAGCAGAAATCTAAGTACACTTTCAATTTCAAGCAAGACAGTGTAGGAATTCCATGGTTTCAAATCTTTGTTGATGCAGTTGTATCTGTATTTTAAATGTCTTTCTTGATTATCCAAACACCAAATCTAAAGCTTGTGTCAAGTTTCTATATGTGAGAAATAAATAAATATGTTGTAAGCAAAATGTAGTGAACGACCTGAAAGATTTTGTGTCATTTTTTGATCTGCATCTAATTTTATTCAGTTACAGATAATTCAAGCGTTACGTTATGTCTGTGATCTTTTATGAGCTGCAAAACTCTACATGTAAAAAGTGCAGAGTGCCATTTCACCTTTTTTAAAGAAAGGCCAAAAAAAAAGTCTCCAGTTTCTGGTATGGAGCTTGCCCAAAAAGTGGTGTGGCGACGCGGCTATTTTTTTTTTTTTTTTACCTGGTTTGTTGCTTCAAATGTCGGCTGATGACTGCAAATGGTGCCCGACTAAACTTAGTGCAAATGTATGGGAGTCCAGAGAGGCCACATAAAGCTTCTTCTCGACCATAACCCCATCTAAAAACACGTTAAAATTGTGCAGCAGCAGGATTCCAGTCAAACCGTTGAGTTTGGCGGTTTTGAGACATCATCTTTCATTGAAAAAAAACCTCTTTTTTTTGGCATAACCTAGATTTGAGCAAAACCTTAGTGACGGATTACACAATGAACATGTAAAAAAGTATGCCAAAGTCAACTGTGAAACTCTAATGTCAACTTTGGTTTAGTATGCATTCAAAACAAGGAACAAAGAACTTATCCTTACAAATCTTAGAGATAAAGAAACACTAAGGGGAAAAAATGCAGAAGCTTTTTATTTCAATTACACATTGCTCCAGGTCTTATATTCGCTGTTAGTATAAAACTGGAGTGATCTTGAAATAGGACAGAACACTCTTTGCTACATCTGAATCAAATGTTGTATATGGAGAACGATGAAGTTGAAAAGCACCTTGAGAACTTTATCAAGACTCATAAAAGAAATTAACAAATACCATGGTTAATTACTGAAATCAATGCACCAATCGGCCTCCTCTTAAACTTCTCTTCACAGTCATTCGAGTGAAGTCAATGCGTACAATCATCAACATCTACTTATCCAATCTGGCTGTGGCTGACTTGCTCTTCCTTATGACTCAATATATATTTGTATTGTGTTCATCCCAAGTGTACAAAGCATTCCAGAGTGTCAAATAAATCCCGGGACATACCGTTATTTCGTTTTACCGTTTTGGATTTCCTCAAAAACAAAAACAGTAAACGAACCATTGACTGTTTTGTCGTTTTACAGTTTTATAAAACGACAAACAGTATTAAGATAAATACGGTTTATCCGTTTTATAAGTTTAGGAAAATTCATCATAGCACAACGATCCATTATTTTTGTTTTACAGTTTTACACAAATAACTTTGAAAAACAGCAAAACGGTCAGTATTGAATACACACTGTTTTTTTATTTTAGTGTCATAGTTAACAGTCCGTGGTGCATTTTGTGGCGGTGGGCAAGGGGGTGGAGGGGGACCCTGCTTTACACGAGTGTTGGCTCGGCATAATTAATGCGTGGTGTGATTCCTGGCGCGGACCCTGACCCCTTCTCATGTGATTCAGTTGGTGGGGCTTAAAGAGTTGCAAGCAAAAATGGCGCTGGAAAACTGCAAGGGAGGGCACTTTTACTTTTCACAATGGATACAGGATGGTAAGACGTTAGATGAAGTTGCAGATATTTTGAAGGAAATTGGAGTTTAAGTCGACGTGGCTCTTCAATAGCTAATTCGCAAATTCTGTTGTGAGAACGAAAATGTAAGGAGGGCCCAGGCAATGACTCAATCCCAAGGACGCATTAACATTCCTTGGAGCATTGCTTAATTGCCAAACCTAAATCCAAAAAAGTTGGTCGGCAAGACTATTGACCGTTTTGTCATTGTCATGATTTTGTAAAACAACACTCTAAAAATAAAGCAACTAACCGTTTAACGCTTTCTACAATTAAAAACAACAGCAAAAAGTATTTTTTGTGTGTCGACTTAATACCGTTTGACCGTTTTACAAAACTGTAAAATGACAAAACGGTCAATAGTTCGTTCACGGTTTTTGTTTTTGAGGAAATCCAAAACGGTAAAACAAAATAAGGGTATGTCCTGGGATTCAATTACATATTTGTTATTGTTTCTAGTTATTTTGTAGAGATCATAGCAGCTGAGGGATTCTCTGCAGTGCGTAATCCTCTGACATTCAAGGAAAAAGCCTCTAAATCTCGAGCAGCAAAGATATCAGCAGGACTCTGGGTGCCAACAATTATTGTTGGTGTGATTCCTATATTCTTGCCAGAGACTGTCTTTAAAGACATCATTTTTTGGATTAATTTCGTTACCAACACTACCTGTTTGGTAGCCACTCTTGCTTTGTACATCTTTGTAGTAGTTAAAGTGTGCAAGCAATCAGCACAGTTGCCAAATTGTCCCAAGCGAGCAGGCAAGGTCCTCTGTATGGTTATCATCAATACTGCCATTTTTTTTCATTCTGAACTCACTGAACGTTTCAGCTGCAATTATTTATACTCTGGGGACAACTTATACTTTGCCTTCAGACTTCAGACTGATCAATAATATCAATCTTTGATACAGAAAGCTGTCATTTTCTTGTGTCCTGGCTGCATTTTCTTTATGTCCTCGCATAAATTTATGAAATATTTTTGGTCGCCGTAAGGTCTCCTATGAGATCGCATATAATGTGACAGGCCCTTAACACACTGAGTAAACAGTGTATAGTATACGTCCGAGAAGGGCGAAACTTAATTTGATTTTCATCTTGTGATTGGCGCATATTACCATGAAACACCTTACTGGTAACGAGAAACATTCACAGCATATTATCAAGAATAGAAACGTATTTTACTTTAAAGTAGGGAATTGTCAATACTTCCTGTGTCATAAGTAATGTGCAGGACCAGAACAGTTTGCAACCAACTGTCAGTGTCACATTCCCTGGTTTGCCCCTCCCCAAGAAATATGACCCTCAGAAGTCTGGTACTACCATCACACAAAATAAATTGTCACAAAAAATAAAATGTCAATTCACTTGACAATTTATTTTGTGTGACGGTGTTCCAGACTACTGAGGGTTATATTTCTTGGGGAGGAGCAAACCAGGGAATGTGACAAATGGGGGCTCGTCCGGGAAATGAAAAAAAACAAATTGAGAAAAGCCGGTAGTCTCAGGTGTGTGGTTATACAGGATAGATGTTCAAGGTGGTTTATGGAAGCCCTTGCTAGGCAGCGTGCATTGAGAAGCCCAAATTGCGATGCCTATAGACAGATTGTCATGTCATGTTGGCGATTATGTAACGCGCACTAAGTCACATGGAATCAAGCTGTTGTTGCGTAAGTTAGGTATTTCTGGAATCTCCCCTCACAAACGCACTTGCGCTAGGATTAGTTTGATAGTGCTTGTATTGTTCTTGTTCATAGGGCTATCTAGCTCAATATGCAAGTGTGGAAGTAACAGAACGAACTGACAAAGAAACAGGGCAAGAAATACAAGAAGTTGCTGGGTGCATAACCGAAAAGTCATCGCTATCAGGCCTCGATCTTTACAGCGGCCACTGTGGCCAATGACCGCATGCCCTTCCAACTTGGCCGCAATGCCCCTTCAAAAAATACACACGTAGCGGCCAACTTGGCCAGCGTGCCCTTTTGTCATGTTTGTATTTTACCTCTGCATGTCCCGTCATGACAATCATACATCACAGATATTGTGTAGAGGATCTGTGCATACAAACACCATTCAACAAACGTCTAGTCGCGGCGAAAATAATACACTTCTTTTTATGGTTATCGTTGTTGTGTTCGTATGTACGTACACAGGCGGGTCATCTGATACACCATACCCCAGCGGGCAGCCCTTCCCGATCTCCCGGCTACGGCCCAACATACGGCGCGGTGCCACTGTACGATGTACATTATGCATATATGCCAATGCAACAACCACTAACCGGAGCGTAATTATCATACTACACTAATATATTCAACTACCAGGAAAACCTTGGCGTTGATTGGTCAATATTGCAACGTTAATATCATGTGTATTTTCACGTGACTGACATATTGTGCGGGCAAGTTGTCAAGTTGATGAGTGCAGTGAAATCTGTTCAATGACGTTTGTTTTCAATCAACTTTTTAGAACATTTTTATGTCTTTCTGCACCACGAAAGGTACAGAAAATAGTGCCCCAAATTTTAACACAAATGGTGTAAGGCCTACACGATACTTAAAAAATGGGGGAATCGCCGCGCTGGACAAGTGACTGTCGTCGTGTTTACCGTGTGCCACGCTACATGACCGGCCGGGGCTGCGATGTCAAACACAGCATGGCAACACGCATCACACGGTGAGAGGCTCAGACCACGTGTAGCGAACTGTCAAAATGGAAGAGTGAAGGCTCTTTTTAGCGCGCGGTTTTTGCTGAGGCGGATGTTGTACGTGACCTTAGAAACTATGATAAACTGCTTCGAGTTGAACTTGCTATACTTAAAACGATGTCTGGAAGCTCGGTAGTTTTATTTTTTACGACGGCCGGACCTCCCGTGGCGAGCGACCGTTTTAACTTTTACCGTTTTAGCCAACATGGTGTCTGAACATGGCCAAATGAATGTTTCACCTGCATTAAAGGTTTATTTATTTCAAACATGAAGAAGTCTAGTCTTTAGTTTATGTTTAAGTAGACATGCATTAAATAGTTTTTAAAGCAGTTTGTTTATGAGTAAGGTATATGATCAATATCCTTATTCATGCAAATTGTTTGATTGGGTTTACCACCCGCAGGAAGACCTCTGGTCATTTTTTTGATAACTTTAATTAAGATGTATTAAAAATGGAGCATTGCAGCCACATTTATTTGTTCGTATAGCCCGTCTATGCATATTTTTGAAAAATACAGTTTTGTAATGAAAAACACAATTTTTGGAGATTCAGAATACAGTTTTTTGATCCCAAAGGTTGGCGGGTCTGTGCTTATCAAGCCGCATTCGGAGCCGTCTCAACCTCGTCTCAATGGGTATCGCGCAAGGCAATGTTTGGACAAAATGCAACTGCGAGTTGGTCGCCATGAGGAGGAGGTTGAAACCCATGAGGAGGAGGTTGAGGCGGCTCCGAATGCGGCTCGATAAGCTAGTCTGGTTCCCAGACCAAAAGATTTCTGACTATTCCTGATGAATCTTAGGTCCGATAGCCTCCAGTAATACAAAATGTACATTGTATTACAATTTACGTCACATGACTAAAACGGGAGGAATTCCTCCTTTTTCCGAAAATTTCTGAAGTTTCGCCGACAATTGATAATTCATATTCATTGCTTTCATTTAGAGAAAACTGTGCGTCAAATATACTGGGATCGTATGGGTGAATTTTTTGCTGTGTTATGTACAATTTTGAATTTGGCGACCGTTACCGAGATTTTCCAAAACTCGGTCTTCATTCGGCTCCGCCTGCTAACAGTGCTATTTGGGTGCCTAAGTTTGAAGATTCCAGATCAACATTAGTCAAATGTTATCTTACAGAAACATCAACTGTATTATATTACAAAGAAAGCGATTTATTTAAAAATTTGATCAGAACATTAAAAGCTACAAGCGATAAAGCGAAATCGGAAACGAAGCTCTTTGGACATGGTGTACATTTGTACGAGAACTGAATACTCTGAGATTGTTTATGTGACCTAGAAAATAGGCGTGTGTACACTGGCTGTAAATAAATGTAAATTAAAGGTTTTGAAATGATGAGCCTTGGTGCCCCCTTGAGTTGGCCTTGGCGCCCTGTGGAATTTTGATGGGGGCAAGGCCAAAGTGGCCTGCCCCTTTTTTTGCCTAAGATCGAGGCCTGCACTATGCGAATGTGCAGGTCAAATAGGAGAAAATTTGAAACTGTCTTGTGGGCATGAAGTCCCCATGATTAGTGTCACGTGTACAATCGGTAATCAAATTCCAGTAGGGCAACGAAACGGTTAATTAAGGTTCTGCGTGATAGCTGATGTAGTACGGTTGTCGTCAAACAGAGTTTAGTAGAAGGAACAAATGTTGGAGCCAAAACAAAAGTGTGTTCTTCTAGACAGTACACGGAATGTTTCAGTTGCGCGTATTGAAATAGATTCGCTGTATTTTGTAGGAACCGTGAATGCATGGTGTATGCCAAATCCCTTGTACGATATTATAGGGAAACATAACAGGTGTTAGAGACCCACGTGATCCTGATCCCAGTTGGTCAGGTAAACGAAATGACACACCGGAACAGAAATGCCAAAGCCCTCGCGACGAGAAAACAGCTGCAGTTGAGACAAGAGCGCAAAAGCTAAAGAAAGTCACGAACTTGCGTCATCTTAAAGTTCCCGAAGTGCAAAATCTCTCCGAATCTCGTACGTAAATAATTAAAGCGCAACATGAACGGACGGATTACTCTACCATGAATTCGCTTCACCGTCGACAGACAAAATTGTGTAATCACACAGTTGGTACTCCCAAAGAAAATGCACTCTATGGTATTGAAGCATGTACACAATTCCACCATGGCAGGGCATCTTGGTATCAAGAAAACAAAAGACCGCGTACTTGCAAATTTCTTTTGGCCAGGCGTGCAAGGCGATATCAGAAGATACTGCGTTTCCTGTGACATATGCCAAAGAACGGTCGCGAAAGGTCGTGTCGGCACGGTTACTCTACATGTAGGTAGAATACCTTTAATTGATACGCCGTTTAGACGAGTAGCCGTAGACTTGATAGGACCAATTCACATTCTGACTTTGGTCGACTATGCAACGCGCTATTCGGAAGCCGTAGCCCTATTGAAACAGAACGCGTAATGGAAGCGTTGTTTGAAATCTTCACTCCAATGATCTAAATGAAATGCTATCAGGTATGGGCGCACAATTCACCTCCGATCTAATGAAAGAAATAGGCAGACTTATGTCAATGAAACAACTGCAAACTACACCCTACCATCCAATCTGTAATGGACTTGTTGAGAAATTCAACGGTACACTGAAACGAATGTTAAGGCGCATGTGCAGTGAGAGTCTGCGTGATTGGGATCGGTATATCCCTGCGCTGTTGTTCGCGTATTGAGAATCTCCGCAAGAGAGCACGGGCTACTCTCCCTTTGAGCTCATGTACAGTACGGTTGTTCAGTACGAGGTCCTCTTACTATCCTCAGAGAGTTATGGACTGGAGAAAAATTAGATAAAGAGGTAAAGACAACTTACCAGTATGTCATAGACTTGTGTGAACGGCTAGAGTCTACTTGCGAACTAGCTTGAGAAGAACTCGCGAAGTCCAGTACTAGCTATAAGAAATACTACGACGCGCGTACTTGAGATCAAAAGTTTGATACCGGTCACCAAGTATTAGTTGTTATGCCAACTGACGCGAACAAATGACTCATGCAATGGAAAGGGCCATTTCCTGTATTACGAAAAGTTGCACAACACGACAACTGTATTGAGATGAGCAGTAAGGCCAAAAAAAAGAATAGTTCTGCTTCCGGTTACCCGACCGACCCGACACACACACACACACACACAAAAATTGAATAAATACAAATAAAATCTGTCTTTTTCTGTCTTCACAAAATACCTCTCAACAACCCTTTTGCATCCAAATATGCTTGTATTTATTTGTTTTCTTACTTACATTCGCTTTTTTTCAAAAGAAACCTCCGTTATTACAAATTCGCCTCGCCATATAACTACTTCGCAATCCGATGTCACGCACGGTGACTCTAATCACGTGGCGACGACTGGTTCCCGCTGCGCCGCGCAGGGGCCAATTTAGAAGACATAATGAAAATGGTAACCAGTCCATAGCTAGCTATGTGACCGATTGTGTGCTATCAGTACAGTGCAGGCCACTGTCAACTGGTCGGATTCGACATCGTAAAAATGCCAAGAAAACACCGATGGAGAAAGAACATTTTTGCAAGTTAGTTTACAGAATTGATCTAGCTTGTCTGTGCATGTATTTTCTGTGTTCAAAAGTTCATTTTGAGATCGCACTACTCGTATTTGGAGTGATACATGCCGCGTGTTTCCCGAAATTGTTGACCTTAAAAACAGGTCTGTCGGCCCATGGTGGGCCGCTCGCCACACACGCACGCATCACACACCTCGGAGTTTTGGCCAGCTTCCCGCGTCTTGACTAGCGTTGTGCATATGGTGCGAACAGCCTGAATTTTCCATTATTTTTTGAAATTATCGAACGTTAATATATTGACAATAATTAAAGGTAGGTTTTACTCACTTTTTGTTGCCATTTCATGTATAGCTTTCGTAGTGCAATAGAAATAGTTCAGGCTAAAACTTCGCATATAATTGAATACCCCATTCAATCTGCATAAAAAAATTGGCAAAAAAAAAAAAAATTCCGACCGACCGACCCTATTTTTGAAAGGCATGTTATCGGAAGCAGAACTATATTTTTTTTTTGGCCTAAGCCACACACATTTCACGCAAATCTCCTCAAAAAGTAAATACATTTGTAGTTTTCAGAACGGTAAATGCACCGGCTACTTTCATACGCATGATGAGAAAATTGCTGGAAAACATACAGCATGTCGTGAATTTCATTGATGATATTCTAATATACACGGATACTTGGGAACAACACATCGAAACAATTCAAGATGTTTTGAACCCCTTGCGCAAGGCAAATTATGGCCGGATATGATTTCCTTGATTTTCTAGGGCACATTGTAGGAAACGGTGTTGTAAAGCCACAGACGGAAAAGATCACAAAAATCCTGAATGCATCTTGTCCACGAATGAAAAAGGAAGTTCGATCACTTATAAGCCTTGTTAATTACTATTGCAAATTCATTCCGAACTTTTCCGATCTGACTAAGAAAGGAAAACCAAATCATGTGAAATGGGAAGAGGCACAGGAACATGCATTGAGCACGCTGAAAGCGCCACTTGTATCTGCGCCTATCTTGCATCTGCCAGATCACAGCAAATCTTACATTCTTGGTTCAGAAATACTTGAAAATGATCGTCTAGGCAAATGGATTACAAAACTGCATACTTATGGACACGTTAAATGTTACTTGAATGAGGTTTTTGTGTGCGTTTAAATGAGCAAGTTTGTTTTTAAGCTTTGTCTGTGTGAAAATATACATGAATTGGCACAAACATCTACATTTGTACAGTATAACCCTACATTTTCCACTGCAGATATTTAAAATGTGTTTGAAACAGATTTTGAGGTTTTTAGTTGATGAAGGGTTACGATGCTCCAGGCTTTAAAATACTTTTAAGAAAGTGCCAAGTTCCATATTCATGAGCAATACAGTGATGTCATGAGCTGGAACTTCAGTGTCACTGCTGTTTAAGGACGGAAAGTTACAAAGTGTTCTGGTTGAGGTTGATGTGACTGTTTGTTCATTGTGCACGAGGCACAGGCAGTCAGTCAGATACTTTAACAACAAACTGCAATGCAATGAATTCTAGTTTCACAAGTTACACAGAAAATCACAAAGCTGTAAATGTGAAATACCTAAAGCGATATCACAGCAACGGAAGAAACAACTATTAAAGTGTACGGGCACTGTAAAAAGTGCACTGGAAAAAAGATTACAACTTTCTACATGTACATGCAGTTTACCATTACTTTCATATAGACATGAGGCTAGGATATTTCCAGGTTGTAGTGAAATTTATCCAATTGCCTTTAAATTCTGTTAAACAAAATTACAAAAAGACCCTGAGAAATCTTCACCATGGAAAACATTATGAACTCTTAACAGAGCACAAACTGTATTATCATTATCGAGAGTTGAAAGCATAGAGAGCAAACTCACCGCAAATCCAAAATATCTTGGGAGGTTTTGGATCTCAATCTTGAAGATCTCTAAGGTGAAGTGCTGTTGCGTCAGATAGTGATAAGGATCCGTCATGGCAGCCCCAGTCACTGGTACGTCAGAGGTGCTGGTGGAATGGTTATCTTGTGGGTCAAGACCTGATGCACAAAAACAAACAAATTAAAAGACCAACTCCAATCAGAGAAAATAAGTTGACTTTGATTTTATTTTAGGCATGAGATATTTGTAAGTTTAATTGTGAGTTTTTAAGTGAGACACTGCACAACAAAATCAGTTCACACTGACAAACAGATCAATGAATTGCAAATTTTGAATAAGAAACATCCCAAAGTTGAATACTGTTAATATAGATGTACAACAATTGTACACAGTACCTGAAAAAAGATTAATGCTTTAAAATACGAACCTCATTGTAAAGTTAGAGATAAACCTATATATAAATATCTTAATTTGGACGGTTCCCAAAAATGACCAATTTCTACAAGCTGCTGTTTTTGTGTGCGTAATTCAAAACTGCCAAGCACAAATAATGCTATGTACTATCACCATTCTGGTATTTGAACTAGTATGCTTTTCTGATACTTGATACTTTATTGATGCCTCATAATATTTTGATATATTTATTTGCCTTTTTAATGGGCTTTGTATTAATCAAACAAAGAATGAATCAAATTAGGTTTCGCCCTGCACCGACGTATAAACACTGTATACTCAGTGTGGTACCTTCCGAGTGAAATTTGGAAAAAAATCACTCACAACGCAAAATTCCATCTTAAGCCGTGTCCGCACTGGACTTTTTTTTTGGAAGGTTTTACCGAGACGATGGTAAAATGAGAAATGGTCAAATGTGACCACTGTCCGCACTTGGACTTTCGACACGGGAAATTTTACCCAGACCGTGTGGGAGAAGTGACCGAGCTGTCACAGTCACGCGCACAGGAAATAAAATGCCGATCACATTTTTTTTCAGCCCCCGATACGCACAGTATAATATTACACACACCATTAAAATGCACAATATAATCGTAACATACGATGTTATTTCATCTTGACACGATAAATCTTGACGAAAATGCCTACTATTCTGACGCATTTGTGATGGACGACATCGAAGCCATGCGGCAGCAGTTCCATCGGTAATCGCTGGTTCCCACCGCATGCTAACAGAATCAAAGCTATGATGTACACTGTAGGACCGGAACCAGGGACTGCGGCCTACGTACGGTGCCATGCAGACTACACGGCGTAACAGGACGAAATTGGATCGTAGAAAATACAAAACAAACATTGGTGGAGAAAAAGAATAACTGCAAAGTATTTCCCAGAAGGTGATCTTGATATTTTCTGTGAATGTATTCTCCGTTAAAATATATTTATAACAAGATTTTACCACTCGGACTTGACACACCGCAGCGTACGTGTTTCCACAAAATGTTCGGCCACATCACGTGTGGGATCGTGCTGTTTCTGTATGCATGATACTCGCACTCGGGCCGGATGTCACTTTCCGGAGCCACTTTTACCGACTCGCACTGTCCGCACTGGACTTATCGTCTCGGGAAAAGTGACCTGGTCAATTTTCCTGGGCACGTGATCAGTTTTCCTGGGCAGCAGTTGGCCAGTAAAAGTAACCGCTGGACTCAGGAAAAGTAACTGAGAGGAAAACGTCCTAGGCTGTCCGCACTGGACTTAAAATGGGAAAAGTACCCATAGTCTTGGTAAGTTTGACCAAAAAGAGTCCAGTGCGGACAGGGCTTTATAAAGGAATGAATGTTTTAAGATATGAATGGCTTTGTAAACTTTGCATTCATTCATCAGACATTCACAAGTTTGACAGTTGAACGAAGGTTCAAGGACAGAGGAAACGACAGATGTGGCTGAGGTGTCTTTATCTTGGTTAAGGATGGTTTCTCAGCCATTGAACTTTCTGAAGATGGTTGTGAATTACTCGGGTGCCAACTACCGCTCAAGCCGAAAGGAGAGGACATCTTCATCTCTGCATATTATAGAGCCCCCGACTCCTACAGGCCAGAATCTCTAGAAAACCTAGACAGAAGTCTGAGTAAATTGCAGGCTCAGGTAAACTCCCCATTCATCATTCTTGGAGGAGACTTCAACATCCCAGGCATGCTTTGGAACTCAAGGACTGGTACATGTACTTTCTCGGCAAACGGTATTCAATCCAAAATTATCAACATCGCAGATGACTACAATCTCGAACAAAAGGCAAATTTTACTACAAGGAGAGACCCAGTTACAGGAACAGATAACATCTTCGATTTGCTCTTCACCACACGTTCAACTCTGGTTTGTAATGTTTACAGCAACTCCGGAATTAGTGATCACGCAACAGTGTTAGCTGACATAAACATCACCACACCTCGCTCTGTCAAGCCCCCTAGGACCATCTTCAAGTGGAATGACGTGGATGAATCCAAGCTGAAAAAATCTGTCCTCGAGCTTAAGACCGAATTCATGCAGTCATCTCCGGAAACCAGAACAGTTGAGGCAATTGGAGTATTTTTAGGGACAGGCTGAAAACTAACGAATTAGTACCACAAAAACCAGTCCAGGGACATTCTAGACCCTCATGGCTCACTACTGTCCTAATCCGTTGCTGCAGGAAGAAAGAGCGCAGCTATGTGAAGGCAGTAACAAGCGGTCTACATTCAAACTTTTGCAAAAGCAAGTGAACAGCGAAATCCGAAGGGCTAAACGCACACATTTACAAGAAACTACTGTACATCTACAGGTAACCCCCAGAAATGTTGGCGCTACATAAACAGCACTCGTAAAGACAACACAGGGGTTCAGATTCTAAAACTCAACGGGAAAAATATCACATCTGACCAAGAAAAAGCTGAAACCCTACAAGACCAATTCTGTAGTGTTTTCAGCAGGGATGACACCGATGTGCAGCCAGTTCTACCACCGAGTCCCTACCCAGACTTGACAAACATCACCGTGTCTGTTAGAGGAGTCCTCAAGTTACTGACGTCGCTCAACTTGAAACTAGTTGCCAATGAAGTTGCCCCAGTACTCGCATTCATATTCCAACAATCACTTGACCTGGGTTCTCTTCCATCTGACTGGAAGAAAGCCAACGTAACACCCATTTTTAAGAAAGGCTCTCGTGCGGACCCGGCAAACTACAGACCTGTGTCGTTGACCTCTGTTTGCTTTAAGTTATTAGAGCACATCATTGATAGCCAATAAATGAAACACCTCCAGGAACACGACATCCTGAACGAAAACCAACATGCTTTTCGTAAAGGCCTGTCCTGCAAATCCCAACTCGTAACAAATCACCACAGACATGGCAGTACTTGACTTCTCCAAAGCATTCGACATAGTTTCTCATCAAAAACTGGTCCAAACATTAGACTACTACGGGATAAGGGGAAAAACACAGAGATGGATCAGGGAATTCTTAACCAACAGGTCACAAAGAGTTGTGGTAAATGGAAAATCTTTGAAATGGCAAAGTGTCGACAGTGGCATACCACAAGGCACCGTGCTTGGCCCCCACCTGTTTTTACTTTTCATCAACAACATCAGCAAATCGGTGACTGGCACAACTCGCCTTTTCGCTGACGACTGCCTGTTATATCGGAAGATCTGCTCATCAACTGATGAACTGATGTTCCAAAAAGACCTGGACAACTTGGCTCACTGGGTGCAAACCTGGGGAATGAAATTTAACTCCAGCAAATGTAACATCATGTGAATCTCCGGGAAGCGGGCCCCCGGCAAAACTAACGACACCATGTTAGGATCCAACCTCGTAGAGAAAACCAACATG
This sequence comes from Patiria miniata, assembly GCF_015706575.1. Taxonomy (NCBI): domain Eukaryota; kingdom Metazoa; phylum Echinodermata; class Asteroidea; order Valvatida; family Asterinidae; genus Patiria; species Patiria miniata. Next base: position 25,364,211 of record NW_024037073.1, on the reverse strand, counting down.
ACATATTTGGGAATAATCATTCAGAATAACCTAAGTTGGAATCACCAAGCAGCACATGCCACTTCCAAAGCAAGTCGTATATTGAACTTCATCAAAATAAATTTTCATTCTGCATCCAGATCAGTCAAAGAAAAGCTGTACCTAGCAGTAGTCAGACCACACCTAGAATATGGCAGCATTGCTTGGAACCCTCACATAGCTAATAACATAACATTCCTGGAAAAAGTGCAACTGATGAGGGCTGCTCATTTCGTAATGTGAGATTGTTCCAGACTGAGCAGTGTGACCAACATGTTGACAACCCTAGGCTGGTCTTCACTGGAAGAGAGAAGGAAAATTAACGAACTTACCTACTTACCTACTAAAATAATACACAACATAGTTCACATTAACTCATCATCCATAGTCCCCAAACCAGCACCAGCTCGTAGAATTCACAACTACCAGTTCACAGAAATTGCAGCAAAGACAGACATCTATATGCAGTCATTCCTACCCAGAACTATCCGGAAATGGAACAAGCTCCCTCAAGACACCATAGACGCCCCAAACCACAACACCTTTAAGGATTTAATTTAGTTCAAATTCCCCAAGGCCTCCTTGCTAGACTTCCACATGGAGTATTCAGGATAACCACCAAGTACCAAGTACCAAGTAAAGGTGCAATTTTTTTTATGAAATTGAACCCTCATTCCCCCAATTTAAAAAACTTACCCGGAAAGCAACTAAACTATTTTGCAGCAAAATTAATTTCACTGGGTTAAAGTGTTAAGTTTCCAATAAGCAAGAATGGACAAAATCACATGAATGGGATTACACTTAGCTGACCTGGCAAAGGAGCAAACGTCTTCACCAAGTAAAAGAATAACAAGTCACCTTTGGATTTGTCCTCCTCATCTTCATTGGGAATAGCATCCATAGTGATGGCCACATCTGTTGGCATCTTGAAAACATCACCCTCTGTAACTGTGGTTGACGTTACCTCCCCAGTTGGGACATCATCAAAAGTTGGTCCCTGCTTCTCATCCATTTTGGTATTATTATGTTGGACCAAAAACACACTGGAAATATAAAGAAACTGCACATAAAGCAGTTGTATTTGAAGTTGAAATCACAACGTGCACCTGAAAATAGTATGGTAACCATATCGTGTACATGTCTCTATGCAGTGCGATGTACATGTATATGTGGATACCATACCAGTATGAGATGCGAGCTGTAAATGTCGCCACAACACGGCTGCGACGCGACGGTTCTATCTGAAAAGCCACCAAAATCATCATTGTTTCCCCATATTTTAGCCAGTGTAGTTCTGTTTCAAGTCGATCCTCTGCTTTGTGATGACTGCTGCATGGTATTTAGGTGAGTTTAATCTCAACTAGGTTTGGATCAGGGAAAAGGACAATTTCAGTTGAGGCAATTTTTCATGGCCTCCGTCATTTTCTGACTGCTGGGGAAAAAATAGTTGGGGAAGAATTCCATACATATTGCATGCACATCACTAATATTTCCCCACAGTGACCTATCAGCCATCAGAAACGGATGACATGTTTAAAAGTCAAATTTAGCAGGGAAAATATTGAAACGTTAACGAAGAAAACACTTCAAATTTTTCAGGCCAGTCTCTTAGGGTTTGTGCACCGGGTGTCAAGTGATGTCCAGGTGTGGAACTCTTTCCAATAGTTGTCCAAACATTTGGGACTCTCAATACTGTCTATGAGAGTCCCAAATTTTAAGGTATTGAAAACTTGCAATACAAGGATGGAGATGAGAAACTCCAGCTCCAATGCTCATCAAGAATTTGATATGTAGAGCTGGAGGCACATCTAGTTTTTGTCCAGCAGTTGAAAATTGGCGGAGGCCTTGAAATTTGGCAAATACTAAAGTTTTCCCTTTTCCCCTATTATCCAAACCCAGATGAGATTAAGCTTACTTCACACCATGCAGCAATCATTTACGAAGCATTTGGTCGACTTGAAACAGAATTATGCTTTCTAAGTAAGAGTTGAGGCTTTGCATGGTGGAGATACTAAATAATGAAAGGTTTGCGGAAACACCATGGGAGAATAATTTCTCAACTAAGAGAATGGTTCTGAAAAGCACCAGAGGTATCAACTCGACGTTCCGGTCAGTATGCTCTGACTGTCTTCAGGAGAGACATTTCATTATTTATGCTTTATACTAAAATATGAAAAAAATTATGATTTTGGTGGCTTTTCTACCTTGTATACTGCATTGGGGCTGCTATTGATGACATGTATACATTCTTATGTTGTTTTCAGAAGAAAAATAAGATATGGCTTGATATAGACCCATGAACGTGGCTATATACATGTACATACATGTATGCACTCAATATTTTGTTATTGCTGCCAAGAAGTTTAAGTGATCATTTAAAGCTACAGTCCATCATTTGCAGCTATCCAAAACTATATTTAGTGTTGAATAACTACTTGGTTGAAAGATAGTAAGGGGACAAAAACTCCCTGTGAAATTATTTGTTCTGGGCATGCTGTCATTGGGAAGAAATCAATGAAAGAAGGCCTTTCCAACGATGCATCTAAAGGCACATGGTTGGAAATTTCCGTTAGTAGTTCCTTTTTTTAGTTGGCGAAGTGCGCGCCAGCGTTGACACGATGCACACGCTCGCGCGGTTGTTTTAATTCATCAGATCAGTGCGTGACATTGCGTAGCTGCAATTAGCTCAGTGAGAACGTGTCTCCAACACTGATTTCAGGCCAAATTCAAAACAAGATTCAGCATCTTTTGATTTGAAATCGAAATCCTAGAATGTTGTTTTACTCGAAATGTAGGCCTACAGCTGAAGCTGAGCTGAAACTTCACCAAATTAGTTGTTCAGTACCCTTCTTTAGATTTTGAGCGTGTTTGTTGCTTCAAACGAATAAAATACACAATTTACAAATGATGGACTGTACCCTTTAGAGAATATTTTGAAACTTTTATTTTGTTTTCTTTAAGTACATTTTTTTTGGGGGGGGGGTGGGGTGGTCTTTTTTTGTAAACAGAAGGATTATTGCTGCCAAGAAGTGTTAGTTATTACTTCAAGAATATTTGGAAACTTTTTTATAATGCTTCAGTGCCCAATGCGCATTCTGTGTGCACCAGTACCAAGGTAGCAAGTTCAAAGCTTATGACGTTCTCATCCAGAGCTTTTAACAGAGACAAAATAAGAGAAAGCAAATTTAAAGATTTACTTTCTCTAAATTTACTTTTTTTCAGTTGTGTCTTTACATAATCATTAATCTCATATTTTTAGCAAACATTCGTTTCTTGACCTTTTTGTATAGTTACCTGGGAAAGATTTCCATATACGAAGTTCACCCAACACCCTGTGTACAAACCCTATGAGATTGGACTGAACATTTTTAAGTGTTTTCTAAGAAAATGCTTGTATTTTTTCACTGCTCAAATTGACTTTGATGACATGAAATTGCTATCTGGGGGCTTGTTAGTCAATACAGAGGAAAATTAGTGAACTTCGTATATGAAAATCTTTCCGTTACCTGAATGTTCTTTGAAATATGGAAATAAATGTTGAGATGAATAGGAGAGAGTAACCATTTCATCTTCACATATGGTGACTGTCAAAGTATTTCCTGCATTCGTTTTCTTGCGAAGTCTAATAACCAAAATTAAAACACATATTGCAAGAGCAGTCTGTGCTTTTAATTGATTCAGTACGACTTGACTTACACGTAATAGAACGAGACGTCTTTATTGAAGGTACGAGTTGTCCAAGGTACGAGTTGGCATAATGATGTCACATTAAATGTATGAGTTGTCCAAGGTACGAGTTGCCCAAGGTACCAGATGACCTGTTTCCTTGCACATTGGAACAGCAATACTGGGTGATTTGGCAATAAATAGTTAATGCGGCACCCACTGCTAAAGTTCAAATCGAACCGGCCAACAGATCCCGTTAGCTCGGTGGTCGAGTGGTAAGACACCTGCACTAGAAAGCACTGGACATCGTGGGTTCGAGTCCCACCGGCTTGATTTTTCCCAACTTTCACTCGGGAGGTAACAGACTGAGTATACAGTGTTTATACGTCGGTGAAGGGCAAAACCTAATTTGATCAATTCTAAAAGTTTACATTATATTAAAGAAACCTATAGGTTTTTTTTTTTTTTGCCATAGGTAACCTTTTGAAATCACTAAATCCGACTTTTTTCCATAGGTAAACTTTCGAAATCACCGACTATGACTTTTTGAAGTGACATCATCATCATCGATTCATGATGGACTGCAGACAAGCAATCGTTTCTCGGGCAGCGCAATGGTTCATCAGAAAACCGCAGGATCATCCGTAAAATCAAAAATAAAATAGCAAGAAATACACAGTTTGGTTTGGAAATATATTTAGAGTGTAAAAATTCAAATCAGTAGGCCTAATATTTGCAAGTAAGTCTCTAATGCCGTTGAAAAATGGCAAACTGCAACAATGTCACCATGTACGGACGGCCACATTGGCCGGTCAGCACGGCACAGGAACCGTTCCACTTTGCAGTTTGAACAGTTGGCTAGGTTTACCATACGTACCGGCCCATGAACCTGGCAATGTGAATAATTTTTACGAAAAATGCGTACCGAAGTTCCAGCGTTCCTTTCAGTAGAGCTAGGAAAATATTGAAGTATTAACTGAGAAAAACACTTAGAAATTTTCAGACCAGTCTCATAGGGTTTGTGCACAGGGTGGCAAGTGATGGCCATATACAGTGTATGGGAATCTTTCCTTTGATGTTAATTGGGAAAGATTCCCATACCTGGCCATCACTTGTCACACTGTGCACAAACCCTAAGGGACTGCTCTGAAAATTTGTAAGTGTTTTCTCGGTAAAAATTCAAAATTTGACACTGCTAATTTAGACTTTTTAGGACAAAATATCACTTTCAGATGGCTGATTTAGGTCATTTAGGGAAAAATTACGGCGATCATGAAGTGTAGGGCCCCTGTTTTGTTTTGATCATATTGGAGTCAAAAATGTTTGTTTTTTTATTGCTCAAAAATCACCTTTACAATCAAAGCAGTTTTTCCTCAATTATAATGACACCCGTTTTGCAATTTTGAACGGATTTTTGGGATAGAAACCATGATTTTCCTGCGCGGTTTGTGCCTTGCGATTCAGCGCGCCTAGCCCCATAAATGTGGCCTATTTACTGGACTGCCTCCGTAAACATAGGCCACACATCCACATGTACAAAAATCGTGATGACTTTCATGACTTTGCCAAATTTTGATTTTCACATTTAGGCTTAGTTTGTAGGATTTTTTTTGCTTTAGAAGCATACTCACCCTCTTTATAGGCTAGTCAGAAAGTGCTGCCTTTTTCAGATGTCTAATTTTTGTGAAATTTCATGTTGAAATTTTGATACGCAAACGTGTAAAAATGAATCTGGAAATTTCACGAAAAATATACATCTGAAAAAGGCAGCACTTTCTGATTAGCCTATAAAGAGGGTGAGTATGCTTCTAAAGCAAACAAAACCTACAAACTAAGCCTAAATGTGAAAATCAAAATTTGGCAAAGTCGACACGATTTTTGTACATGTGGATGTGTGGCCTATGTTTACGGAGGCGGGGGTCAGACAAGTCGACCGTTGAGACAACTCGACTTGGGACAAGTCGACCGTTGAGACAACTCGACCGTTGAGACAACTCGACCGTATGTGCGATAAATGGAAAGACAAGTCGACCGTTGAGACAAGTCGCCTCGCATGTTTTTGGGCCTAGTTTTGGGGATTTTTGACGGCGGCCGATCGCCGTTCGGGAGTGATGACACATGAGGTTTTTTTGTTGCTACAGAGCCGATATAGCACAGCGTGATTGTTTTTGCCGGGCCTGTGCGCCCACTTGCCGCGCCGGTTGACATGCTCGTGTGCCGGGCCGGGCCCGATCCTCGCGGGCAGGGCGCGCCGGCCCAACGCGACGGCCACCAGATCGGATCGCCCTCTGTGCATCGAGTATTCCCGCGCCGCGCCCGGGACCGGTCCTGCCACAGATTTTTGCAACTTTTTCCGCTCCACGTGTATACATTTCCATTAAGTCGAGCTGTCTCAACGGTCGAGTTGTCCCGAGTCGAGTTGTCTCAACGGTCGACTTGTCTCAACGGTCGACTTGTCTGACATTCACGGAGGCAGTCCAGTAAATAGGCCGCATTTATGGGGCTACAGCGCGCCGTGCGTGGCTATGGATGCCACGCTATACAATACACGCAGTACGTCTATGGCCACTTCTTGCAGTACGTTTCACTAAATACAATAATGCAGATTTCACCAATAGCTAATATAAACAACAAAATTAATGTTACCATTTATTAAATGGTTAAATAAAATTAGTAATACTGACGTACCAGTAATAAGAAAGTGGCAAAGGTAACAACAGGTACAGTTTCGGCCACTCGGAAGACAGCGCCGTACAGTCGCGTGTTTATGTTGTTGAATGCTGCCCTCATGTGTCGTTCGATGGGCATGCAAGCTCTTTCGAAACATCGGCCTCCATCGCAGTTCACAACTGCTTCAGGTTCATATACTGAACTGGCATCCTTCTTTTTTTTAACGAGACGCATACGTCTCCCGTAACGGAAGTCCAATAATACCTATTTGTCTATTCTTATTTGACAACTGACGCTTTCTGAGTAGCTGTGTGGAAATTTCATAATCTTCAAATAATTATAGTAGACAAAGCCGCAGCTGAGAATGAATCGAATTTTCAGAAACCCTTTAAACCCATGTTTTCTTTTTTTTCTGGAGGGTGAGAGTTTTTCCCCTTGAATCCCCCCCCCCGAATTTATGTGATTATTCAAGACAAAGGAGTTATTGAAAATGGCTATCTATGTGGTAGGTACCCAAGAGATTGTGGAAAATTGTTTAATAATCCTTACTTTTAGGACACCTCTATTTTTTACAAGTTCTGTTCAAGAAAACTGACTTTTGCAGATGACTGTCCAGTACCAATTGACTTTTGCAGGCTAAAGCAGTCTTTTTTCTGGTTTTGAAAGCACTTTCAAAAAAATGTGACTTTCCTACCTTTTTTCACAGTCAGACATGCATGTTGTAGTTCTAACACGCGTGAAAGCCCTACATAATGAAAGCCCGATGCTGATTGGCTGCTAAAAAAAATAATTAAGATGTTTATTTTTTGTCAGCCAATCAGCATCGAGCTTTCATTGCATCGAGCTTTCACGTTTGCCATCTTGGTTTTTGAGTCTGTTTTCTGGTTGTCATCGTCATCTTTTACCCCTCAATTTCCCTCTAAAATCAAAGCCCTGCCCTCTTTCCACAAACTTAAACTGGGAAAAGTTCCGTACTCGGACGTCAATTTATCTGCTGCCAAACATATTATGTGTCATTTAGTCAGCTGTTTTGGTGGAGTCTTTCCCTTCCTATATAGGAACGGGGTCCTAAAAGTAAGGATTACCAATTGTTTATATTCTTTAGTTGGACACCTCGTCGCAAAAGTAATTTTAAGAAAGCAAAATGTAAAATTGTCCAGTTTCCGGACACTTCACAATGAATATTGAATGGCTGCTGCTACGGTATTCGGTTACTCCTAGAACTATGATGCTCCGCGTGAGCGGAGCCGCATAGACACAGAACCCCACAAAATGGTTAATTGCAGCACAATCCCTCATGACATATCGTCAGTCCACCAAAAACGACCAGGATATGTTTTGACGCACTCGCATTCAATTTGCGTTGGACAACACGCGCTATCCGCTGCCTCAATTATGGTGAGTCGAGGATACTCATGTAAGTTGCGCCTAACAAACATCGGTGGATTCTGTCGGTTTTTAGGCCAAAATGATGAAAAATATGCCCTTTCCGCACTGAGCCAACCTGACACTAGAAACGTGCACAAAGATAATGATCGATCACTGATTTTCGGTCCGCTCGGAGCACGCTGCGGGGGAGCGGTACTTGCACTTGTACGCATGAGCGTATCATTTGCTTGCGGCGAACAGAAAATCATCAATCGATCAAATCTGCGTACACGTTTCAAGAGTCAGGTTGGCTCAGTGCGGAAAGGGCATATTTTTCCATCATTATGGCCTAAAAACCGACAGAATCCAGCGATGTTTGTTAGGCGCAACTTATGTGCGTATGTCATGAGGTATTGTATGGAGTTTATGGGCAAATTGTGCAGCGGTTCTGTAGAAAATGTCTATGTTTTGATGAACGTTTTTGTACTTAGTTGGTGTGTTGTAGTAGCAAACAATTTTGCGAGGTTCTCTGTCCATGAGGCTTCGCTACGCGGAGCATCATAGTTCTAGGAGTGACTGCTAGGGTAGTACTCAGTACTCCCTACTATTCTACATCACTTCCTTGTGTTGGTTCAGAATCAGAGGTGTTGGAAAGAATGTTGCAACCTGATGCTGCTTTTTCCCTCATATATCATCTCAATGAAGGTCAGTCATTGCAAAAATGATAAAACATGAATCTGGGACTGAGAAACATTTCCAATTTTGTTAGGAAATACTGAATTTTTTTTTGACTCTCCATAGACTTTTTACACAACCGCTGAAGTAGCGTCAGGTTGCAACATTCTTTCCGAGGTGACTGTTGGCTCCCAACGAAAGCCTTCTAAAACCTCTTCCACCGCCTCAAAAGAGATCCCATCTGCGAGTGGTTTCTTTGTTAAATGTTTTATGCCTGGTTTTTATGAACTACCACTTTGAAAACTCATTCATTAATTAGACATAGGCATTTGCCCGTGGTCTCCTCCTCAAATTATACACAGTTGGGATCACTGGCGCCGCTCCCACCACAGCCCGTCTTTCCAGTGCTGCTGCTTTCAGTTCGTTGGTGTCACACCCAGACCATTCAGGGATGTTGTCCACCCAGCGCATCTTTGGCCGGCCCACGGAGTGACGACATCCCACTGACATCCCATCCACAACAGCTGCCGCCATGCCGCCATGCCGCACCACATGGCACAACCATGCTGCCTTTCGTTCCATCACAGTGCTACTGCTGAAGCACCACCGGTCGACGATCATCTCCATCAGTCTTTCATTTGTCACATGATCTTGCCACTTGATATTGAGCAGGTGGTTCGGCCAAAACTGTCTAGGCGTATGACGTCAGCTGCCTTCAACGACAGGGTGGTGGCACCATACAGTACCCTTGATATGACTAGGGCCCGAGCAAGCTGTACCTTTACCTCAAGGCTGACGCGGGGAGAGCGCAGATACTTGCACTGCCGAAGAGTGGATCTGCCCATACCTAACCGCATCCGAACCTCCTTGCTGTCCTTGTTGAAAACTGCTGTGAAGATTTGGATTTGAGTAGAAAATGAGATTTTCTACTGATTTTATTGAAGTAGCCGTTTTATACATTCACAATTTTTTTTTTTACATCATACATGTTTACTTGACAGTTTTTCTCATGTTTTTTTTTCCGCAACTGTAGGCGCATCCATCAGTGCGGATGAAAGGCGCCGAGGCAGACTGGACACCCATACAATGCACAGACAGGGAGTGTAGCCACTCCTTGATGAAGGCTCCGCATCTGCACTGTCCATTCTGCTCCCAGGACAGTCTCTTCACTGATGAGATTCTCCTCAAGGCGCACTACAGGGTCAAGCACGTGGATAAAGGCATCAACTTTGGGGGTGAGTTTGCATTTGGGAACAAGACCAAGCGCTTGCATACATGTGACTGGATCCCAAGAAATATGTTTTAGGTTAAGCCAAAGGACAATGTTTTTCACTTTCTCTTCACAGGTCATGCTACAAGATGACTTTTAAGGTCCATGTGAGTTGAATGCAACACTTGTCTAAGTGACAAGCCTGCCGAGTGCAGCAAGATCCATCAGGTCAAAAGTCTGAAGGCCAAATTGCCTCTGAGTCTGTGGTCCTAGAACGCAGCAGGATACAACTGAGGCATTGTTCAATGGGATTAGCTCTCATTGTTTCAGAACTGGCTGTTAATGCACTGGTGTTGATAGCTGAAATGCAGCAAAGTGCACCAGACTTTTCCACCTGATGCACTGTGCTGCATGTGGCAGAGGGTTAATTAAGATAAGTTGAAGGCAGTGGACAGCAGGACAAGATAGTGGCATTTGTGGAAGTTTTATGAAATTGACAGATACCTGGGCTGGTTATTCTTAGCAGATACCAGTGTTTGATAGACTCAATTGTCACAGGCCATGCCCAAGCGCCGGCTGTGTCTCAGGAAAAACTTTACATCCAGCCTGCCTGAACAAGAGTCCTAACTCAGGTCAATAGCTTACTTGTGCCTGTTACAGCAAGAGAACCATATAAAAAGATCCACAGTTCATGTTTTGTCAAAGTGCATATAGCTGTCAGCTTTTGTCAAAATTGCCAAAGCAATCCTCTACTGTATCCCTCCCCAGGTCTTAAAATATTGCAGTGATGTAGATCCTGCATCATCCACGGCATCATTCACGAGCAGAAATACTTCAAGGGTGCCCACTCGCACTGCTACCACTGTCACAACGGGTTCAGCAGGAGGGACAAGGCTATGAAGCACTACCAGCAACACTTCCGTAATCCAGAGACCACAATACAGAAAGTTATTACTCGGGTACAGTATGTCATGGTCAATTTTACAATCATGTACTTCATTTTATCCCAGTGGGCACATCAGACTGCACGTACAATACATGTAAACCACAATTCATAAATACCTATGGCAGTTTATCCATTCCTGTTGGTCGAGAAGCTGCTATGTGGCTGGTCTTAAACGGATGATAAAGACATGGCTGGCTGGTCTTCAACTCTTTTCCAGTCTCACTTGAAATTTTGGCTCCTATGAAATCCAGTGCCTCTTTCCATTTTATTGGTCCTCACGTAGGCATGCGCAATGCTACCAGTGAGTCAGTATTTTATAGTCCTAAATTCACAACACAACGCCCCAGGTGCGTTTTGCATGACATCGCGCAGTATGTGCGACGCGTGTGCCTATCTCCAAAAAAGGAGATGTTAACATCTTACTCGCGAGCTGGACACTCCATTATTTAGCTAAAGAGGGGTGTTAAAAAAACATGAAGTGAACTTGTTGAGCAAAATCAGGTTTTTTTACCAAAAGGTTTGGATTTTTTTGACTGAATAGGTATTTATGAATGGGAATAAATATGTGCTTGGTCGGTATTTAAGTTTAAGACCGCTTGGAGTCTGGGTCCTGATAAATACCATCGCCTTCGACTCCAAGCGGTTTTAAACAGAGTGATTAAGACCTTCCAAGCATACTTTTATTCCCTTTAAACTGCATCAACAGTGATAAGCTATTAAACATTGGCACAGGTGGGTAAACTACCATGGTTCACTCAGAAAATGTTGTAAATTCCTGATGCTTGTATTCCGGAGCTCATTGGACTTATTTATAGCTTTAAAGACTCTCTGAAATAAATTTCCTAATCAAACATTTGACTCAAGTATTTATTCTTTTGAGAATGATTAGAGACACCTTTTTGGCTCAAACTGTTTGAAAATGCACTTATTTTTTTAACCTTCGCAGTTTCAGTGCTGTTTCAAGACAACTGAGTGTGCCGTTGCTGTAATGTAATGGTCCCCTTTAATCTGCATGAAAAAAAAACCAAAACAATGAAATAAATTTAATCAGTTGAAATTGATGTACCTTGTGAGCAGGTATGGTGGTTTACAAGGATTTTGGTGGATTTTATCAAATGCCAACACTTAGGGTCTTTCAAAATAATTAAGTTTGAACTTTAATTTTTCCTTGTACATTTGCGGTGTAAATTGAATCTTTTGCAACCCTGCAGGTTTTGTCTCATTGAATCATCCTCAACCACTTCACTCCACCATTTTACCCAGTATGTCAACTAGATCTTCACTACATACACTGACCCAGCACCCAACAGTGCCAGCCTGGTAACACACCTCATAGTCCCCCAGTCACAGCAGCCATCGGAGACGGACACATCATCCCCGGGGCTATGAGCAGACTGACGGGCAGCAGCCGCAAATCGAGTACCAGTATGCCTGCATCAATGATCCGAGCCAGAGCACTGCCAATGGGGAAGGTAAGATGGTAAGAATATTAACCCTGACCCTCCAAGAATCCTTCAGCATCTACCCAGAGGTTAAGGTGGATAATGCCACCAGCAGTGAAGGATAATTAGAAGAAGCTGACCAAAAAGCCAAGGGGGAGGCATTTGATACAAGGAAGCACTCTCCCCCCCCCCCCCCCCCCCAACCCATCCCCCCCCAACCCATCCCCCCCCCCCCCCAACTTTGTTTTCAATTGATATATCGTGAATTCATATGAAAGAAGGGAATGGGTAGACAACAGCATGTTTAATATAGTTGTCTTCACTCCTGCACTTGTTTAAAAAATAAATAAAACAACCACCAAAAATTCAGCATTTTTTTAAGGGGGTTGGGGTGGGTGAGAGCCAATATTGCCAGTGGATTTTACAAATTGGAATTTAAAGGTGCAAAGAGTGTGCCACTGGTGTTATTTTAAGTTGATTGAATTTTGGAAGACTCGAAGGTTTTAAGCAAAAAAAAAATATAATAAGTCAGGGTGGCAATACATTTTGAAAGCTGACTTCAACAGTTAATTAAATATTGGAATTTGTTAGGAATAAGGTTTGAAAAAGTGAGTGATTGCTTGCACCCAGTTACAAGGAATTACATGTTCTTGACACACTGCATCATTGGGGACTTTCTTGCCTGTATCCTGTTTTTACCGCTACATATCATCTGTCCCATTCAAGCGCAACATATATGTCGACCTTTCTACTCCATAAACTCCTCCCATCATTTCCCCTCTTTGTGTAGCCCACACCTGGAGTGACCTTTTGATGACCGACTTTCATTATTACAGGAATCATTATCCAGGATAATTGCTTAACCTTTCCCTCTCGTAAACAGTTGTCCTTATTGAAATACCAGACGTAGGAAGCCAAGAGGATTTGGAGGACGAGACTTGCTACACAGAGCACAACTTGTCGCTGCTGCTGCAGGAGAAGGAAAGTCTGGAGAAGACTCTTGAGGAGGAGCAGACCACGTTGGCCCAGACAGAGCACAGGATGAAAGGCACTATAGAAAGGCTTCGTACAAAGGTGAGTGGGCATTCCATCTGGTCTTGGTCTAAGAATGAGTTTGGATCTTGTTCCCTGCATGCAACAGGTACCAAGGACGTCAATCGCTTCTCAAAAGTGGGAGGGGGGACATACCTTGATCAGAACTAATGCAGGCACACTAATGCGACTGCGTTCTTTCAGTGGTCAGATTTCTGTTAGGATGCCAGCTGTCATGGCTGTGGGCGATCATGGTGTGCACTGTTGTCATTGCTCTACATTTTCTACACGTTCTACGTTGTTCTATGCGCTGACGCTGCTTATGATAAATGCAGACAAACCGTTGCACACATTTTGTACACAAGCTCAGATGTGTAGTTTATCCTTGTGTAGAGGATTCGTGGTTTCACTCATACTCTAGTTGCACTAAATAACTGGGCAACAACACATGTGCTTTCTTAAGCATTCATGCTCCAACTGCACACATCATAAAGTGCATAAATGTCAGACTTTGGGGTGCATTGTCATGGTTGTGATTGGTTACACATCATGGGGCAGAGCCTAATGGATTGGTCTATTAAAATTCCATCTGTAAACAAATAATTTCTCTGCCCATCCGTCTTGCCCTCCAGGTTGAGTATTTGTCCAACACAAACACGTCACTCAAGCAGCAGCTGTCCATGATTCACAGGTCCAGTTTGAAACATCTAACCAACGACAGCGAGAACCAGTCCATTTTGCAAGAGTTACTGCAACACATATCTGAGCAGCACACCCAGCTGCTGCACCACCATCTAGCACAGCTACGGCTGTACACTCAGGCCTGCGCATTATCCAAATCAGCCCCCGAGGAATCTGCAGCTGAATCTACAGTCTTGGTACCAGACCTGGCTGACCAATCACAGGACATCTCACACATGTCCATGATGTCGTCCTCGGAGGGCACCCTTGGGAACATGGAGCAGACAGTCGTCATGACGATAACGTCTGAGGAGGATTCGGAGCCGCTCGGCAACATCGTGGATAACCCCGGAGATACTGTGGGACATGACTCCTTGACTTTGGATAAGGACGTTCACTTGTCACCAAATGACATTCTGTACCAACTGACAAGCGAGGGACTGTCACCAAGACATGCCACCTCTGAGTCGGGTCACGTTTATCAATCAGGTAGAACTCATTCACATCACAACACAGGCTGTGATGTCACGCAACAGGATTTTCACAAGAACAAAAGTTGAAAATTGGTTCTTTCCAACAGCATGCCAAATGAGGGACCACCATTAAAATGTGGGAGAACTAACAGCCTGAAAGCCACTTAACTAAATAAAACCGGACATATTTTGTAAACAGTGTACACTCAGTGTTGTCTTAGGGCTTAGTTGGGGGGGGGGGGGGACTTGAACTAATGAGTTGAGTCTTCATGGAAGTTTGTCTTACCTGAATGAAAAATTTTACCAAAGCAACTGGCCTTGGTCTCTCCTATCTTTTCGAGTTCTCGATGGGCAATCCCGAATCCGCTCAGTGAATGGGCGTCGTTGTAGGCCCAAACAGATCCATGTAGGTCCTCAAATCTATGACTGAAACATAAACGATGCAATTATGATTAACATTGAAACATTTGGTCGTATGTATAAAAATTAGCATTTGCTTTTTTTTTTACTACATATTTTTAAGCATAACTTTTATTTGCATGAATAAAAATGAGAGCAAATGCTTTCACTATTTGCTTCAAGCTAAAAGTATTTGCTTTTTTACTTTTTGGCTTTTGCTAGACTAGAAGTGTGGACTGGTTTCAAACTTGAAAAAAATATAAATTTCAATTGACCTCAAAATTAATAAAATTTTAAAATCTAAAACTCCAACTGTGCGACTTGAACCAGCAACCTTCAGAAGTTCAGATTTAGGGTCATCAGTCCGTATTACTTGATTAAGCACAACTTCACACTATTTTGTGGTTACAAAATTAACTGTAGAGTTTCAATTGACCTAAAAAGTAGTAAAATTTTGAAATCTAAAATTCCCAGCGTGGGAATGAACCTGCAACCTTTTGATTTAGAGTCAGCAGTCTGAACCACTGCACTAAGCATAATTTCATGCTTTTTAGTGGTTACGGAATTAACTATCAAGTTTCAATTTACCCAAAAGAAATAAAATTTTAAAATCTAAAATTCCCACCCTGGATTTGAACCCACAACCTTAAAATTTAAAGTCAGCAGTCCGTACCATTGTACTTAGCATAATTCCACTGTTTTTATTGGTTAAAAAATTAACTATAAAGTTTCAATTTACCCAAAAAGAAATAAAATTTTAAAATCTTTAATTCCCTTCCTAGATTTGAACCCACAACCTTCAGATTTCGAGTCAGCAGTCCATACCATTGGACTTAGCATAATTTCACACTTTTTACAGGTTACGAAATTAACTATGAAGTTTTAATTTACCCAAAAAGTAATAAAATTTGAAAATCTAAAATTTCCACCCTGGATTTCAACCCACAACCTTCAGATTTTGAGTCAGCAGTCCGTACCATTGGACTAAGCATAATTTTACACTTTTTAAAGGTTACGAAATTAACTATAATGTTTTAATTTACCCAAAAAGTAATAAAATTTTAAAATCTAAAATTCCCACCCTGGATTTGAACCCACAACCTTCAGATTTCGAAGTCAGCAATCCATACCATTGGACTTAGCATAATTTCACACTTTTAAGTGGTTACGAAATTAACTATCAAGTTTAAATTTACCCAAAAAGAAATAAAATTTTAAAATCTAAAATGCCCCCCCTGGAATTGAACCCGCAACCTTCAGATTTTGAGTCGGTAGTCCATACCATTGGACTAAGCATAATTTCACACTTGTTAAAGGTTACGAAATTAACTATAATGTTTTAATTTACCCAAAAAGTAATAAAATTTTAAAATCTAAAATTCCCACCCTGGATTTGAACCCACAACCTTCAGATTTAGAGTCAGTAGTCCATACCATTGGACTTAGCATAATTTCACACTTTTTAGTGGTTACGAAATTAACTATAATGTTTAAATTTACCCAAAAAGAAATAAATTTTAAAATCTAAAATTCCCCCCCTGGAATTGAACCCGCAACCTTCAGATTTCGAGTCGATAGTCCATACCATTGGACTAAGCCTAATTTCACACATGTAAAGGGTTACGAAATTAACTATAATGTTTTAATTTACCAAAAAAGTAACAAAATTTTAAAATCTAAAATTCCCACCCTGGAATTGAACCCACAACCTTCAGATTTTGAGTCAGAAGTCCATCCCATTGGACTAAGTGTAATTTCACGATTTTTAAATGTTACGAAATTAACTATGAAGTTTCAATTTACCCAAAAATATATAAAATCTAAAATCTAAAATTTCCAACCTGGATTTGAACCCGCAACCTTCAGTTTTAGAGTCGGCAGTCCATACCATTGGACTACGCATAATTTCACACTTTTTAGTGGTTACGAAATTAACTATGAAGTTTAAATTTACCCAAAAAGACATAAAATTTTAAAATCTAAAATTTCCACCCTGGATTTGAACCCACAACCTTCAGATTTAGAGTCAGTAGTCCATACCATTGGACTAAGCATAATTTCACACTTTTTAGCGGTTACGAAATAAACTATATTGTTTCAATTTACCCAAAAAATAATAAAATTTTAAAATCTAAAATTCCCACCCTGGAATTGAACCCACAACCTTCAGATTTCAAGTCAGCAGTCCATACCATTGGACTAAGCATAATTTCACTCTTTTTAGTGGTTACGAAATTAACTATGAAGTTAAATTTACCCCAAAAGACATAAAATTTCAAAAACCAAAACTCCACCCCTGGATTTGAACCCACAACCTTCAGATTTCAAGTCAGCCGTCCGTACCATTGGACTAAGCATAATTTCACACTTTTTAGTGGTTACAAAATTAACTATCAAGTTTAAATTTACCCAAAAGAACTAAATTTTAAAATCTAAAATTCCCCCCCCCCTGGAATTGAACCCTCAACCTTCAGATTTCGAGTCAGTAGTCCATACCATTGGACTAAGCCTAATTTCACACTTTTTAAAGGTTACGAAATTAACTATAATGTTTTAATTTACCCAAAAAAGTAATAAAATTTAAAATCTAAAATTCCCAGCCTGGAATTGAACCCACAACCTTCAGATTTCGAGTCAGTAATCCATACCATTGGACTAAGTGTAATTTCACAATTTTTAAAGGTAACGAAATTAACTATAATGTTTTAATTTACCCAAAAAAGTAATAAAATTTTAAAATCTAAAATTTCCACCCTGGAATTGAACCCACAACCTTCAGATTTCAAGTCAGTAGTCCATACCATTGGACTAAGTGTAATTTCACAATTTTTAAATGTTACGAAATTAACTATGAAGTTTCAATTTACCCAAAAATAAATAAAATCTAAAATTTCCAACCTGGATTTGAACTCGCAACCTTCAGATTTAGAGTCAGCAGTCCATACCATTGGACTAAGTGTAATTTCACAATTTTTAAAGGTAACAAAATTAATTATAATGTTTTAATTTACCCCAAAAAGTAATAAAATTTTAAAATCTAAAATTCCCACCCTGGAATTGAACCCACAACCTTCAG
Source organism: Patiria miniata (assembly GCF_015706575.1). Classification (NCBI taxonomy): domain Eukaryota; kingdom Metazoa; phylum Echinodermata; class Asteroidea; order Valvatida; family Asterinidae; genus Patiria; species Patiria miniata. Next base: position 25,346,555 of record NW_024037073.1, on the reverse strand, counting down.
ATTTCAAGTCAGCAGTCCATACCATTGGACTAAGCATAATTTCACACTTTTTAGTGGTTACGAAATTAACTATAAAATTTAATTTACCCAAAAAGACATAAAATTTTTAAATCCAAAATTCCACCCTGGATTTGAACCGACAACCTTCAGATTTAGAGTCAGTAGTCCATACCATTGGACTAAGTGTAATTTCACAATTTTAAAGGTTACAAAATTAACTATAATGTTTAATTTACCCCAAAAAGTAATAAAATTTTAAAATCTAAAATTCCCACCCTGGAATTGAACCCACAACCTTCAGATTTCAAGTCAGCAGTCCATACCATTGGACTAAGCATAATTTCACACTTTTTAGTGGTTACGAAATTAACTATGAAGTTAAATTTACCCCAAAAGACATAAAATTTCAAAAACTAAAACTCCCACCCTGGATTTGAACCCACAACCTTCAGATTCAAGTCAGCCGTCCATACCATTGGACTAAGCATAATTTCACACATTTTAGTGGTTACAAAATTAACTATCAAGTTTAAATTTACCCAAAAAGAACTAAAATTTTAAAATCTAAAATTCCCCCCCTGGAATTGAACCCGCAACCTTCAGATTTAGAGTCAGTAGTCCATACCATTGGACTAAGCCTAATTTCACACTTTTTTAAAGGTTACGAAATTAACTATCATGTTTTAATTTACCCAAAAAAGTAATAAAATTTTAAAATCTAAAATTCCACCCTGGAATTGAACCCACAACCTTCAGATTTCGAGTCAGTAGTCCATACCATTGGACTAAGTGTAATTTCACAATTTTTAAAGGTTACGAAATTAACTATATGTTTTAATTTACCCAAAAAAGTAATAAAATTTGAAAATCTAAAATTCCCACCCTGGATTGAACCCACAACCTTCAGATTTCGAGTCAGTAGTCCATATCATTGGACTAAGTGTAATTTCACAATTTTTAAATGTTACGAAATTAACTATGAAGTTTCAATTTACCCAAAAATAAATAAATCTAAAATTTCCAACCTGGATTTGAACCCGCAACCTTCAGATTTAGAGTCAGCAGTCCATACCATTGGACTAAGAAAAATTTCACACTTTTTGTGGTTACGAAATTAACTATGAAATTTAAATTACCCAAAAAGACATAAAATTTAAAATCTAAAATTCCCACCCTGGATTTGAACCCACAACCTTCAGATTTAGAGTCAGTAGTCCATACCATTGGACTTAGCATAATTTCACACTTTTTAGTGGTTACGAAATTAACTATAATGTTTAAATTTACCCAAAAAGAAATAAATTTTAAAATCTAAAATTCCCCCTGGAATTGAACCCGCAACCTTCAGATTTTGAGTCGATAGTCCATACCATTGGACTAAGCCTAATTTCACACTTGTAAAGGGTTACGAAATTAACTATAATGTTTTAATTTACCCAAAAAGTAACAAAATTTTAAAATCTAAAAATTCCGACCCTGGAATTGAACCCACAACCTTCAGATTTTGAGTCAGAAGTCCATCCCATTGGACTAAGTGTAATTTCACAATTTTAAATGTTACGAAATTAACTATGAAGTTTCAATTTACCCAAAAATATATAAAATCTAAAATCTAAAATTTCCAACCTGGATTTGAACCCGCAACCTTCAGATTTAGAGTCGGCAGTCCATACCATTGGACTAAGCATAATTTCACACTTTTTAGTGGTTACGAAATTAACTATGAAGTTTAAATTTACCCAAAAAGACATAAAATTTTAAAATCTAAAAATTTCCACCCTGGATTTGAACCCACAACCTTCAGATTTAGAGTCAGTAGTCCATACCATTGGACTAAGCATAATTTCACACTTTTTAGCGGTTACGAAATAAACTATATTGTTTCAATTTACCCAAAAAATAATAAAATTTTAAAATCTAAAATTCCCACCCTGGAATTGAACCCACAACCTTCAGATTTCAAGTCAGCAGTCCATACCATTGGACTAAGCATAATTTCACTCTTTTTAGTGGTTACGAAATTAACTATGAAGTTAAATTTACCCCAAAAGACATAAAATTTAAAAACCAAAACTCCACCCTGGATTTGAACCCACAACCTTCAGATTTCAAGTCAGCCGTCCATACCATTGGACTAAGCATAATTTCACACTTTAAGTGGTTACAAATTAACTATCAAGTTTAAATTTACCCAAAAAGAACTAAATTTTAAAATCTAAAATTCCCCCCCCTGGATTTGAACCCGCAACCTTCAGATTTCGAGTCAGTAGTCCATACCATTGGACTAAGCATAATTTCACACTTTTAAAGGTTACGAAATTAACTATAATGTTTTAATTTACCCAAAAAGTAATAAAATTTTAAAATCTAAAATTCCCAGCCTGGAATTGAACCCACAACATTCAGATTTCGAGTCAGTAATCCATACCATTGGACTAAGTGTAATTTCACAATTTTAAAGGTTACGAAATTAACTATAATGTTTTAATTTACCCAAAAAAGTAATAAAATTTTAAAATCTAAAATTTCCACCCTGGAATTGAACCCACAACCTTCAGATTTCAAGTCAGTAGTCCATACCATTGGACTAAGTGTAATTTCACAATTTTTAAATGTTACGAAATTAACTATGAAGTTTCAATTTACCCAAAAAATAAATAAAATCTAAAATTTCCAACCTGGATTTGAACTCGCAACCTTCAGATTTAGAGTCAGCAGTCCATACCATTGGACTAAGCATAATTTCACACTTTTTGTGGTTACGAAATTAACTATAAAATTAAATTTACCCAAAAAGACATAAAATTTTTAAATCTAAAATTTCCACCCTGGATTTGAACCGACAACCTTCAGATTTAGAGTCAGTAGTCCATACCATTGGACTAAGCCTAATTTCACACTTTTTAAAGGTTACGAAATTAACTATCATGTTTTAATTTACCCAAAAAGTAATAAAATTTTAAAATCTAAAATTCCCACCCTGGAATTGAACCCACAACCTTCAGATTTCAAGTCAGTAGTCCATACCATTGGACTAAGGGTAATTTCACAATTTTTAAAGGTTACGAAATTAACTATATTGTTTTAATTTACCCAAAAAAGTAATAAAAGTTGAAAATCTAAAATTTCCACCCTGGAATTGAACCCACAACCTTCAGATTTCGAGTCAGTAGTCCATATCATTGGACTAAGTGTAATTTCACAATTTTTAAATGTTACGAAATTAACTATGAAGTTTCAATTTACCCAAAAATGAATAAAATCTAAAATTTCCAACCTGGATTTGAACCCGCAACCTTCAGATTTAGAGTCAGCAGTCCATACCATTGGACTAAGCATAATTTCACACTTTTTGTGGTTACGAAATTAACTATAAAATTTAAATTTACCCAAAAAGTAATAAAATTTTAAAATCTAAAATTCCCACCCTGGAATTGAACCCACAACCTTCAGATTTCAAGTCAGCAGTCCATACCATTGGACTAAGCATAATTTCACACTTTTTAGTGGTTACGAAATTAACTATGAAGTTAAATTTACCCCAAAAGACATAAAATTTCAAAAACCAAAACTCCCACCCTGGATTTGAACCCACAACCTTCAGATTTCAAGTCAGCATCCGTACCATTGGACTAAGCATAATTTCACACATTTAGTGGTTACAAAATTAACTATCAAGTTTAAATTTACCCAAAAAGAACTAAATTTTAAAATCTAAAATTCCCCCCTGGAATTGAACCCGCAACCTTCAGATTTAGAGTCAGTAGTCCATACCATTGGACTAAGCCTAATTTCACACTTTTTTAAAGGTTACGAAATTAACTATCATGTTTAATTTACCCAAAAAAGTAATAAAATTTTAAAATCTAAAATTCCCACCCTGGAATTGAACCCACAACCTTCAGATTTCGAGTCAGTAGTCCATACCATTGGACTAAGTGTAATTTCACACTTTTTAAAGGTTACGAAATTAACTATATTGTTTTAATTTACCCAAAAAAGTAATAAAATTTGAAAATCTAAAATTTCCACCCTGGAATTGAACCTACAACCTTCAGATTACGAGTCAGTAGTCCATATCATTGGACTAAGTGTAATTTCACAATTTTTAAATGTTACGAAATCAACTATGAAGTTTCAATTTACC
>NW_024037073.1:25305833-25341908 GCF_015706575.1 Patiria miniata | reverse complement strand
TTCGTAACCACAAAAAAGTGTGAAATTATGCTTAGTCCAATGGTATGGACTACTGACTCTAAATCTGAAGGTTGCAGGTTCAAATCCAGGTTGGAAATTTTAGATTTTAGATTTTATTTATTTTTGGGTAAATTGAAACTTCATAGTTAATATCGTAACATTTAAAATTGTGAAGTTACACTTAGTCCAATGGTACGGACGGCTGACTCAAAATCTGAAGGTTGTGGGTTCAATTCCAGGGTGGGAATTTTAGATTTTAAAAATTTATTTCTTTTTGGAGAATTAAAACATTATAGTTAATTTCGTAACCTTTAAAAAGTATGAAATTAGCTTAGTCCAATGGTATGGACTACCGACTCGAAATCTGAAGGTTGCGGGTTCAATTCCAGGGGGGGAATTTTAGATTTTAAAATTTATTTCTTTTGGGGTAAATTTTAAACTTGATAGTTAATTTTGTAACCACTAAAAAGTGTGAAATTATGCTTAGTCCAATGGTACGGACGGCTGACTTGAAATCTGAAGGTTGTGGGTTCAAATCCAGGGGTGGGAGTTTGGGTTTTTGAAATTTTATGTCTTTTGGGTAAATTTAACTTCATAGTTAATTTCGTAACCACTAAAAAGTGTGAAATTATGCTTAGTCCAATGGTATGGGACTGCTGACTTGAAATCTGAAGGTTGTGGGTTCAATTCCAGGGTGGGAATTTTAGATTTTAAAATTTATTACTTTTTTGGGTAAATTAAATCATTATAGTTAATTTCGTAACTTTAAAAAATTGTGAAATTACACTTAGTCCAATGGTATGGACTACTGACTCGAAATCTGAAGGTTGTGGGTTCAAATCCAGGGTGGAATTTTAGATTTTAAAATTTTATGTCTTTTTGGTAAATTTAAACTTCATAGTTAATTCGTAACCACTAAAAGGTGTGAAATTATGCTTAGTCCAATGGTATGGACTGCTGACTCTAAATCTGAAGGTTGCGGGTTCAAATCCAGGTTGGAAATTTTAGATTTTAGATTTTATTTATTTTTGGGTAAATTGAAACTTCATAGTTAATTTCGTAACATTTAAAAATGTGAAATTACACTTAGTCCAATGGTATGGACTACTGACTGAAATCTGAAGGTTGTCGGTTCAAATCCAGGGTGGAAATTTTAGATTTTAAATTTTATGTCTTTTTGGGTAAATTAAATTTCATAGTTAATTTCGTAACCACAAAAAAGTGTGAAATTATGCTTAGTCCAATGGTATGGACTGCTGACTCTTAATCTGAAGGTTGTGAGTTCAAATCCAGGTTGGAAATTTTAGATTTTATTTATTTTTGGGTAAATTGAAACTTCATAGTTAATTTCGTAACATTTAAAATTGTGAAGTTACACTTAGTCCAATGGTATGGACTACTGACTCGAAATCTGAACGTTGTGGGTTCAATTCCAGGGTGGAAATTTTAGATTTAAAATTTTATTACTTTTTTGGGTAAATTAAAACTTTATAGTTAAAGGGAATAACAACATTTGCAAACATTGAAAAATAAAACTACCAAGTTTTTGCGAAATACCTAACAGGATGTTGGTAAATGACAGTCTAAAGCATCCTGTAAAATTATGGCACCTGGTATACTGTCATTTTCAAGAAAAGTGGTATTTTTGTATCAATTTCCAACGCTGATCGGCCGATCAGCGTTGGAAACAACTGGCTTTTTTTTTCAAATACTGGCCCCAATTGACCATTGCACTTGTTTGCAATCGATTACAAACCTATGAACGGGTACGAACCAGCTAGACTGGTTCCCTGACCTTACAATTCCCCAATGTATGTTAACATGCTCTGTTTCTTCTTATATGGAGTCAGGGGACCAGACTACAGGATAATGATCGTTTTTCTTGGTTTTTATAGCATTTTCGAACCCAAAAACTCCAAAAGTCAGTGTAACTAATTTGCTTATATTTCCAACCCCCCAATTCCATCCTTTCTGAAAATTACAGCAAAAGCAAATGATGTAATTCCCTTAATTTCGTAACCTTTAAAAATTATGAAATTACACTTAGTCCAATGGTATGGATTACTGACTCGAAATCTGAAGGTTGCGGGTTCAATTCCAGGGGGGGGAATTTTAGATTTAAAATTTATTACTTTTTTGGGTAAATTAAAACATTATAGTTAATTTCGTAACCTTTAAAAAGTGTGAAATTAGGCTTAGTCCAATGGTAAGGACTACTGACTCGAAATCTGAAGGTTGCGGGTTCAATTCCAGGGGGGGGGAATTTTAGATTTTAAAATTTAGTTCTTTTGGGTAAATTTAAACTTGATAGTTAATTTGTAACCACTGAAAAGTGTGAAATTATGCTTAGTCCAATGGTACGGACGGCTGACTTGAAATCTGAAGGTTGTGGGTTCAAATCCAGGGGTGGAGTTTTGGTTTTTGAAATTTTATGTCTCTTTTGGGTAAATTTAACTTCATAGTTAATTTCGTAACCACTAAAAAAGTGTGAAATTGCTGCTTAGTCCAATGGTATGGACTGCTGACTTGAAATCTGAAGGTGTGTGGGTTCAATTCCAGGGTGTGAATTTTAGATTTTAAAATTTTATTACTTTTTTGGGTAAATTAAATCATTATAGTTAATTTCGTAACCTTTAAAAATTGTGAAATTACACTTAGTCCAATGGTATGGACTACTGACTCTAAATCTGAAGGTTGTGGGTTCAAATCCAGGGTGGAAATTTTAGATTTTAAAATTTTATGTCTTTGGGGTAAATTTAAACTTCATAGTTAATTTCGTAACCACTAAAAAGTGTGAAATTATGCTTAGTCCAATGGTATGGACTGCCGACTCTAAATCTGAAGGTTGCGGGTTCAAATCCAGGTTGGAAATTTTAGATTTTAGATTTTATATATTTTTGGGTAAATTGAAACTTCATAGTTAATTTCGTAACATTTAAAAATTGTGAAATTACACTTAGTCCAATGGGATGGACTTCCGACTCGAAATCTGAAGGTTGTGGGTTCAATTCCAGGGTGGGAATTTTAGATTTTAAAATTTTGTTACTTTTTGGGTAAATTAAAACATTATAGTTAATTTCGTAACCCTTACAAGTGTGAAATTAGGCTTAGTCCAATGGTATGGACTATCGACTTGAAATCTGAAGGTTGCGGGTTCAATCCAGGGGGGGAAATTTAGATTTTAAAATTTATTTCTTTTTGGGTGAATTTAACATTATAGTTAATTTCGTAACCACTAAAAAGTGTGAAATTATGCTAAGTCCAATGGTATGGACTACTGACTCTAAATCTGAAGGTTGTGGGTTCAAATCCAGGGTGGGAATTTTAGATTTTAAAATTTTATTACTTTTTGGGTAAATTAAAACATTATAGTTAATTTCGTAACCTTTAACAAGTGTGAAATTATGCTTAGTCCAATGGTATGGACTATCGACTCTAAATCTGAAGGTTGCGGGTTCAATTCCAGGGGGGGAATTTTAGATTTTAAATTTTATTTCTTTTTGGGTAAATTTAAACTTGATAGTTAATTTCGTAACCACTAAAAAGTGTGAAATTATGCTAAGTCCAATGGTATGGATTGCTGACTCGAAATCTGAAGGTTGTGGGTTCAAATCCAGGGTGGGAATTTTAGATTTTAAAATTTTATTACTTTTTGGGTAAATTAAAACATTATAGTTAATTTCGTAACCTTTAAAAAGTGTAAAATATGCTTAGTCCAATGGTACGGACTGCTGACTCAAAATCTGAAGGTTGTGGGTTCAAATCCAGGGTGGAAATTTTAGATTTTCAAATTTTATTACTTTTGGGTAAATTAAAACTTCATAGTTAATTCGTAACCTGTAAAAAGTGTGAAATTATGCTAAGTCCAATGGTATGGACTGCTGACTCGAAATCTGAAGGTTGGGGGTTCAAATCTAGGAAGGGAATTAAAGATTTTAAAATTTTATTTCTTTTTGGGTAAATTGAAACTTTATAGTTAATTTTTAACCAATAAAAACAGTGGAATTATGCTAAGTACAATGGTACGGACTGCTGACTTAAATTTTAAGGTTGTGGGTTCAAATCCAGGGTGGAATTTTAGATTTTAAAATTTTATTTCTTTTGGGTAAATTGAAACTTGATAGTTAATTCCGTAACCACTAAAAAGCATGAAATTATGCTTAGTGCAGTGGTTCAGACTGCTGACTCTAAATCAAAAGGTTGCAGGTTCATTCCCACGCTGGGAATTTTAGATTTCAAAATTTTACTACTTTTTAGGTCAATTGAAACTCTACAGTTAATTTTGTAACCACAAAATAGTGTGAAGTTGTGCTTAATCAAGTAATACGGACTGATGACCCTAAATCTGAACTTCTGAAGGTTGCTGGTTCAAGTCGCACAGTTGGAGTTTTAGATTTTAAAATTTTATTAATTTTGAGGTCAATTGAAATTTATATTTTTTTCAAGTTTGAAACCAGTCCACACTTCTAGGCTAGCAAAAGCCAAAAAGTAAAAAAGCAAATACTTTTAGCTTGAAGCAAATAGTGAAAGCATTTGCTCTCATTTTTATTCATGCAAATAAAAGTTATGCTTAAAAATATGTAGTAAAAAAAAAAAGCAAATGCTAATTTTTATACATACGACCAAATGTTTCAATGTTAATCATAATTGCATCGTTTATGTTTCAGTAATAGATTGAGGACCTACATGGATCTGTTTGGGCCTACAACGACGCCCATTCACTGAGCGGATTCGGGATTGCCCATCGAGAACTCGAAAAGATAGGAGAGACCAAGGCCAGTTGCTTTGGTAAAATTTTTCATTCAGGTAAGACAAACTTCCATGAAGACTCAACTCATTAGTTCAAGTCCACCCCCCCCCAACTAAGCCCTAAGACAACACTGAGTGTACACTGTTTACAAAATATGTCCGGTTTTATTTAGTTAAGTGGCTTTCAGGCTGTTAGTTCTCCCACATTTTAATGGTGGTCCCTCATTTGGCATGCTGTTGGAAAGAACCAATTTTCAACTTTTGTTCTTGTGAAAATCCTGTTGCGTGACATCACAGCCTGTGTTGTGATGTGAATGAGTTCTACCTGATTGATAAACGTGACCCGACTCAGAGGTGGCATGTCTTGGTGACAGTCCCTCGCTTGTCAGTTGGTACAGAATGTCATTTGGTGACAAGTGAACGTCCTTATCCAAAGTCAAGGAGTCATGTCCCACAGTATCTCCGGGGTTATCCACGATGTTGCCGAGCGGCTCCGAATCCTCCTCAGACGTTATCGTCATGACGACTGTCTGCTCCATGTTCCCAAGGGTGCCCTCCGAGGACGACATCATGGCCATGTGTGAGATGTCCTGTGATTGGTCAGCCAGGTCTGGTACCAAGACTGTAGATTCAGCTGCAGATTCCTCGGGGGCTGATTTGGATAATGCGCAGGCCTGAGTGTACAGTCGTAGCTGTGCTAGATGGTGGTGCAGCAGCTGGGTGTGCTCCTCAGACATGTGTTGCAGTAACTCTTGCAAAATGGACTGGTTCTAGCTGTCGTTGGTTAGATGTTTCAAACTGGACCTGTGAATCATGGACAGCTGCTGCTTGAGTGACATGTTTGTGTTGGACAAATACTCAACCTGGAGGGCAAGACGGATGGGCAGAGAAATTATTTGTTTACAGATGGAATTTTAATAGACCAATCCATTAGGCTCTGCCCCATGATGTGTAACCAATCACAACCATGACAGCGCACACCAAAGTCTGACATTTATGCACTTATGATGTGTGCAGTTGGAGCATGAATGCTTAAGAAGGCACATGTGTTGTTACCCAGTTATTTAGTGCAACTAGAGTTTGAGTGAAACCACGAATCCTCTACACAAGGATAAACGACACATCTGAGCTTGTGTACAAAATGTGTGCAACGGTTTGTCTGCATTTATCATAAGCAGCGTCAGCGCATAAAACAACGTAGAACGTGTAGAAAATGTAGAGCAATGACAACAACAGTGCACACCATGATCGCCCACAGCCATGACAGCTGGCATCCTGACAGAAATCTGACCACTGAAAGAACGCAGTAGCATTAGTGTGCCTGCATTAGTTTGATCAAGGTATGTCCCCCCTCCCACTTTTGAGAAGCGATTGACGCCCTTGGTACCTGTTGCATGCAGGGAACAAGATCCAAACTCATTCTTAGACCAAGACCAGATGGAATGCCCACTCACCTTTGTACGAAGCCTTTCTATAGTGCCTTTCATTCTGTGCTCTGTCTGGGCCACGTGGTCCGCTCCTCCTCAAGAGTCTTCTCCAGACTTTCCTTCTCCTGCAGCAGCAGCGACAAGTTGTGCTCTTTGTAGCAAGTCTCGTCCTCCAAATCCTCTTTGCTTCCTTTGTCTGGTATCTCAATAAGGACAACTGTTTACGAGAGGGAAAGGTTGAGTAATTATCCTGGATAATGATTCCTGTAATAATGAAAGTCGGTCATCAAAAGGTCACCAGGTGTGGGCTACACAAAGAGGGGAAATGATGGGAGAGTTTATGGAGTAGAAAGGTCGACATATATGTTGCGCTTGAATGGGACAGATGATATGTAGCGGTAAAAACAGGATACAGGCAAGAAAGTCCAAAGTGATGCAGTGTGTCAAGAACATGTAATTCCTTGTAACTGGGTGCAAGCAATCACTCACTTTTTCAAACCGTATTCCTAACATTAGGTGGGCAAGGTGAAGGACAAATGCCAATATTTCATTAATTGTTGAAGTCAGCTCTCAAATGTACTGCCACCCTAACTTATTAGATTTTTTTTTCCTGAATCCTCCAAAATTCAATCAACTTAAATAACGCCAATGGCACACCCTTTGCACCTGTAATTTCAATTTGTAAAATCCACTGTCAATATTGGCCCTCATCCACCCCAACCCCCTAAAAAAATGCTGAACTTTTGGTTGTTGTTTTATTTATTTATTGACCAAACAAGTGCAGGAGTGAAGACAACTGTATTAAACATGCTGTTGTCTACCCATTCCCTTCTTCATATGGATTCACGATATATCAATTGAAAACAAAGTGGGGGGTGGTGGGGGGGGGGTGGGGGGGGAAGAGTTCTTCCTTGCATCAAATGCCTGCCCCTTGGCTTTTTGGTCAGCTTCTTCTAATTATCCTTCACTGCTGGTGCCATTATCCACCTTAACCTCTGCGTAGATGCTGAAGGATTCTTGGAGGGTCAGGGTTAATATTCTTACCATCTTACCTTCCCCATTGGCAGTGCTCTGGCTCGGATCATTGATGCAGGCATACTGGTACTCGATTTGCGGCTGCTGCCCATCAGTCTGCTCATAGCCCCGGGATGATGTGTCTGTCTCCGATGGCTGCTGTGACTGGGGGACTATGAGGTGTGTTACCAGGCTGGCACTGTTGGGTGCTGGGTCAGTGTATGTGGTGAAGATCTAGTTGACATACTGGGTAAAATGGTAAAGTGAAGTGGTTGAGGATGATAAAATGAGACAAAACCTGCAGGGTTGCAAAAGATTCAATTTACACCGCAAATGTACAAGGTAAAGAAAAATTAAAGTTCAAACTTAATTATTTTAAAAGACCCTAAGTGTTGGCATTTGATAAAATCCACCAAAATCCTTGTAAACCACCATACCTGCTCACAAGGTACATCAATTTCAACTGATTAAATTTATTTCATTGTTTCAAAGGGGACCATTACATTACAGCTACGGCATACTCAGTTGTCTTGAAACAGCACTGAAACTGTGAAGGTTAAAAAAATAAGTGCATTTTCAAACAGTTTGAGCCAAAAAGGTGTCTCTAATCATTCACAAAAGAATAAATACTTGAGTCAAATGTTTGATTGTGAAATTTATTTCAGAGAGTCTTTAAAGCTATAAATAAGTCCAATGAGCTCCGGAATTCAAGCATCAGGAATTTACAACATTTTCTGAGTGAACCATGGTAGTTTACCCACCTGTGCCAATGTTTAATAGCTTATCACTGTTGATGCAGTTTAAAGGGAATAAAAGTATGCTTGGAAGGTCTTAATCACTCTGTATAAAACCGCTTGGAGTCGAAGGCGATGGTATTTAACAGGACCCAGACTCCAAGCGGTCTTAAACTTAAATACCGACCAAGCACATATTATTCCCATTCATAAATACCTATTTGGTCAAAAAAATCCAAACCTTTTGGTAAAAAAACCTGATTTTGCTCAACAAGTTCACTTCATGTTTTTTTAACACCCCTCTATAGCTAAATAATGGAGTGTCCAGCTTGCGAGTAAGATGTTAACAACTCCTTTTTGGAGATAGGCACGCGACGCACATACTGCGCGATGTCATGCAAAACGCACCTGGGGCGTTGCGTTGTGAATTTAGGACTATGAAATACCGACTCACTGGTAGCATTGCGCATGCCTACGTGAGGACCAATAAAATGGAAAGAGGCATTGGATTTCATAGGAGCCAAAATTTCAAGTGAGACTGGAAAAGAGTTGAAGACCAGCCAGCCATGTCTTTATCATCCGTTTAAGACCGGCCACATAGCAGCTTCTCGACCAATAGGAATGGATAAACTGCCATAGGTATTTATGAATTGTGATTTACATGTATTGTACGTGCAGTCTGATGTGCCCACTGGGATAAAATGAAGTACATGATTGTAAAATTGACCATGACATACTGTACCCGAGTAATAACTTTCTGTATTGTGGTCTCTGGATTACGGAAGTGTTGCTGGTAGTGCTTCATAGCCTTGTCCCTCCTGCTGAACCCGTTGTGACAGTGGTAGCAGTGCGAGTGGGCACCCTTGAAGTATTTCTGCTCGTGAATGATGCCGTGGACGATGCAGGATCTACATCACCGCAATATTTTAAGACCTGGGGAGGGATACAGTAGAGGATTGGTTTGGCAATTTTGACAAAAGCTGACAGCTATATGCACTTTGACAAAACATGAACTGTGGATCTTTTTATATGGTTCTCTTGCTGTAACAGGCACAAGTAAGCTATTGACCTGAGTTAGGACTCTTGTTCAGGCAGGCCGGATGCAAAGTTTTTCCTGAGACACAGCCGGCGCTTGGGCATGGCCTGTGACAATTGAGTCTATCAAACACTGGTATCTGCTAAGAATAACCAGCTCAGGTATCTGTCAATTTCATAAAACTTCCACAAATGCCACTATCTTGTCCTGCTGTCCACTGCCTTCAACATATCTTAATTAACCCTCTGCCACATGCAGCACAGTGTATCAGGTGGAAAAGTCTGGTGCACTTTGCTGCATTTCAGCTATCAACACCAGTGCATTAACAGCCAGTTCTGAAACAATGAGAGCTAATCCCATTGAACAATGCCTCAGTTGTATCCTGCTGCGTTTGAGGACCACAGACTCAGAGGCAATTTGGCCTTCAGACTTTTGACCTGATGGATCTTGCTGCACTCGGCAGGCTTGTCACTTAGACAAGTGTTGCATTCAACTCACATGGACGTTAAAAGTCATCTTGTAGCATGACCTGTGAAGAGAAAGTGAAAAACATTGTCCTTTGGCTTAACCTAAAACATATTTCTTGGGATCCAGTCACATGTATGCAAGCGCTTGGTCTTGTTCCCAAATGCAAACTCACCCCCAAAGTTGATGCCTTTATCCACGTGCTTGACCCTGTAGTGCGCCTTGAGGAGAATCTCATCAGTGAAGAGACTGTCCTGGGAGCAGAATGGACAGTGCAGATGCGGAGCCTTCATCAAGGAGTGGCTACACTCCCTGTCTGTGCATTGTATGGGTGTCCAGTCTGCCTCAGCGCCTTTCATCCGCACTGATGGATGCGCCTATAGTTGCGAAAAAAAAAACATGAGAAAAACTGTCAAGTAAACATGTATGATGTAAAAAAAAAATGTGAATGTATAAAACGGCTACGTCAATAAAATCAGTAGATAATCTCATTTTCTACTCAAATCCAAATCTTCACAGCAGTTTTCAACAAGGACAGCAAGGAGGTTCGGATGCGGTTAGGTATGGGCAGATCCACTCTTCGGCAGTGCAAGTATCTGCGCTCTCCCCGCGTCAGCCTTGAGGTAAAGGTACAGCTTGCTCGGGCCCTAGTCATATCAAGGGTACTGTATGGTGCCACCACCCTGTCGTTGAAGGCAGCTGGCGTCAAACGCCTAGACAGTTTGGCCGAACCATTTGGCTTCACCTGCTCAACATCAAGTGGCAAGATCATGTGACAAATGAAAGACTGATGGAGATGATCGTCGACCGGTGGTGCTTCAGCAGTAGCACTGTGATGGAACGAAAGGCAGCATGGTTGGGCCATGTGGTCCGGCATGGCGGCGGCATGGCGGCAGCTGTTGTGGATGGGATGTCAGTGGGATGTCGTCACTCCGTGGCCGGCCAAAGATGCGCTGGGTGGACAACATCCCTGAATGGTCTGGGTGTGACACCAACGAACTGAAAGCAGCAGCACTGGAAAGACGGGCTGTGGTGGGAGCGGCGCCAGTGATCCCAACTGTGTATAATTTGAAGAGGAGACCACGGGCAAATGCCTATGTCTAATTAATGAATGAATGAGTTTTCAAAGTGGTAGTTTATAAAAACCAGGCATAAAACATTTAACATAGAAACCACTCGCAGATGGGATCTCTTTTGAGGCATTGGAAGAGGTTTAGAAGGCTTTCGTTGGGAGCCAACAGTCACCTCGGAAAGAATGTTGCAACCTGACGCTACTTCAGCGGTTGTGTAAAAAGTCTATGGAGAGTCAAAAAAAAATTCAGTATTTCCTAACAAAATTGGAAATGTTTCTCAGTCCCAGATTCATGTTTTATCATTTTTGCAATGACTGACCTTCATTGAGATGAAATATAAGGGAAAAAGCAGCATCAGGTTGCAACATTCTTTCCAACACCTCTGATTCTGAACCAACACAAGGAAGTGATGTAGAATAGTAGGGAGTACTGAGTACTACCCTAGCAGTCACTCCTAGAACTATGATGCTCCGCGTAGCGAAGCCTCATGGACAGAGAACCTCGCAAAATTGTTTGCTACTACAACACACCAACTATAAGTACAAAAACGTTCATCAAAACATAGACATTTTCTACAGAACCACTGCACAATTTGCCCATAAACTCCATACAATACTTCATGACATACGCACGTAAGTTGCGCCTAACAAACATCGCTGGATTCTGTCGGTTTTAGGCCATAATGATGAAAAAATATGCCCTTTCTGCACTGAGCCAACCTGACTCTTGAAACGTGTACGCAGATTTGATCGATTGATGATTTTCTGTTCGCTCGGAGCACGCCGCAAGCAAATGATACGCTCATGCGTACAAGTGCAAGTACCGCTCCCCCGCAGCGTGCTCCGAGCGAACCGAAAATCAGTGATCGATCATTATCTTTGTGCACGTTTCTAGTGTCAGGTTGGCTCAGTGCGGAAAGGGCATATTTTTCATCATTTTGGCCTAAAAACCGACAGAATCCACCGATGTTTGTTAGGCGCAACTTACATGAGTATCCTCGACTCACCATAATTGAGGCAGATATAGCGCGTGTTGTCCAACGCAAATTGAATGCGAGTGTGTCAAAACATATCCTGGTCGTTTTTGGTGGACTGACGATATGTCATGAGGGATTGTGCTGCAATTAACCATTTGTGGGGTTCTGTGTCTATGCGGCTCCGCTCACGCGGAGCATCATAGTTCTAGGAGTAACCAAATACCGTAGCAGCAGCCATTCAATATTCATTGTGAAGTGTCCGGAAACTGGACAATTTTACATTTTGCTTTCTTAAAATTACTTTTGCGACGAGGTGTCCAACCTAAAGAATATAAACAATTGGTAATCCTTACTTTTAGGACCCCGTTCCTATATAGGAAGGGAAAGACTCACCAAAACAGCTGACTAAATGACACTTAATATGTTTGGCAGCAGATAAATTGACGTCCGAGTACGGAACTTTTCCCGGTTTAAGTTTGTGGAAAGAGCTAGGGCAGGGCTTTGATTTTAGAGGGAAATTGAGGGGTAAAAAGATGACGATGACAACCAGAAAACAGACTCAAAAACCAAGATGGCAAACGTGAAAGCTCGATGCAATGAAAGCTCGATGCTGATTGGCTGACAAAAAATAAACATCTTAATTATTTTTTTAGCAGCCAATCAGCATCGGGCTTTCATTATGTAGGGCTTTCACGCGTGTTAGAACTACAACATGCATGTCTGACTGTGAAAAAAGGTAGGAAAGTCACATTTTTTTGAAAGTGCTTTCAAAACTAGAAAAAAGACTGCTTTAGCCTGCAAAAGTCAATTGGTACTGGACAGTCATCTGCAAAAGTCAGTTTTGAACAGAACTTGTAAAAATAGAGGTGTCCTAAAAGTAAGGATTACCAAACAATTTTCCACAATCTCTTGGGTACCTACCACATAGATAGCCATTTTCAATAACTCCTTTGTCTTGAATAATCACATAAATTGGGGGGGGGGGATTCAAGGGAAAAAATTCACACCCTCCAGAAAAAAAAAAAACATGGGTTTAAAGGGTTTCTGAAAATTCGATTCATTCCCAGCTGCGGCTTTGTCTACTATAATTATTTGAAGATTATGAAATTTCCACACAGCTACTCAGAAAGCGTCAGTTGTCAAATAAGAATAGACAAATAGGTATTATTTGGCTTCCGTTACGGGAGACGTATGCGTCTCGTTAAAAAAAAGAAGGATGCCAGTTCAGTATATGAACCTGAAGCAGTTGTGATCTGCGATGGAGGCCGATGTTTCGAAAGAGCTTGCATGCCCATCGAACGACACATGAGGGCAGCATTCAACAACATAAACACGCGACTGTACGGCGCTGTCTTCCGAGTGGCCGAAAGAAACTGTACCTGTTGTTACCTTTGCCACTTTCTTATTACTGGTACGTCAGTATTACTAATTTTATTTAACCATTTAATAAATGTTAACATTGATTTGGTTGTTTATATTAGCTATTGGTGAAATCTGCATTATAGTATTTAGTGAAACGTACTCCAACTTGTCCAAGAAGTGGCCATAGACGTACTTACTACTGCGTTTATTGTATAGCGTGGCATCCATAGCCACGCACGGCGCGCTGAATCGCAAGGCACAAACCGCGCAGGAAAATCGTGGTTTCTATCCCAAAAATCCGTTCAAAATTGCAAAACGGGTGTCATTAGAACTGAGGAAAAACTGCTTTGTCGGTAAAGGTGATTTTTGAGCAATAAAAAAAACACTTCTGACTCCAATAATGACCAAAACAAAACAGGGGCCCTACACTTCATGGTCGCCGTAATTTTCCCTAAATGACCTAGGCCTATCTGTATCAGCCATCTGAAAGTGATATTTTGTCCTAAAAAGTCTAAATTAGCAGTGACAAATTTTGAATTTTTACCGAGAAAACACTTACAAATTTTCAGAGCAGTCCCATAGGGTTTGTGCACAGTGTGACAGTGTGACAAGTGATGGCCAGGTATGGGAATCTTTCCCAATTAACATCAAAGGAAAGATTCCCATACACTGTATTATGGCCATAACTTGCCACCCTGTGCACAAACCCTATGAGACTGGTCTGAAAATTTCTTAGTGTTTTTCTCAGTTAATACTTCAGTATTTTCCTAGCTCTACTGAAAGGAACGCTGGAACTTCGGTACGCATTTTCGTAAAAATTATTCACATTGCCAGGTTCATGGGCCGGTACGTATGGTCAACCTAGCCAACTGTGCAAACTGCAAAATGACACAGTTCCTGTGCCGTGCTGACCGGCCAATGTGGCCGTCCGTTCACGGTGACATTGTTGCAGTTTGCCATTTTTCAACGGCATTAGAGACTTACTTGCAAATATTACCGAACTGAATTTTTACACTCTAAATATATTTCCATACCAAACTGTGTATTTCTTGCTATTTTATTTTTGATTTTACGGATGATCCTGCAGTTTTCTGATGAACCATTGCACTGCCCGAGAAACGATTGCTTGTCTGCAGTCCATCATGAATCGATGACGATGTCAATTCAAAAAGTCATAGTCAGTGATTTCGAAAGTTTACCTATGGCAAAAAGTCGGATTTAGTGATTTCAAAAGTTTACCTCTGGCAAAAAAAAAAAAATACCTTTAGGTTTCTTTAAGATAATGTAAACTTTTAGAATTGATCAAATTAGGTTTTGCCCTTCACCGACGTATAAACACTGTATACTCAGTCTGTTACCTCCCGAGTGAAAGTTGGGAAAAATCAAGCCGGTGGGACTCGAACCCACGATGTCCAGTGCTTTCTAGTGCAGGTGTCTTACCACTCGACCACCGAGCTAACGGGATCTGTTGGCCGGTTCGATTTGAACTTTAGCAGCGGGTACCGCATTAACTATTTATTGCCAAATCACCCAGTATTGCTGTTCCAATGTGCAAGGAAACAGGTCATCTCGTACCTTGGGCAACTCGTACCTTGGACAACTCATACATTTAATGTGACATCATTATGCCAACTCGTACCTTGGACAACTCGTACCTTCAATAAAGACGTCTCGTTCCATTACGTGTAAGTCAAGTCGTACTGAATCAATTAAAAGTACAGACTGCTCTAGTAATATTGTGTTTTAATTTTGGTTATTAGACTTCGCAAGAAAACAAATGCAGGAATTACTTTGACAGTCACCATATGTGAAGATGAAATGGTTACTCTCTCCTATTCATCTCAACATTTATTTCCATATTTAAAGAACTTTCAGGTAACGGAAAGATTTCCATATATGAAGTTCACTAATTTTCCTCTGTATTGACTAACAAGCCCCCAGATAGCAATTTCTTGTCATCAAAGTCAATTTGAGCATTGAAAAAATACAAGCATTTTCTTAGAAAACACTTAGAATTTTTCAGTCCAATCTCATAGGGTTTGTACACAGGGTGTTGAGTGAACTTCGTATATGGAAATCTTTCCCAGGTAACTATACAAAAAGGTCAAGAAACGAATGTTTGTTAAAAATATGAGATTAATGATTATGTAAAGACACAACTGAAAAAAAGTAAATTTAGAGAAAGTAAATCTTTAAATTTGCTTTCTCTTATTTTGTATCTGTTAAGTGTTTAATTCTTTGCTAAAGCTCGTTCTGGATGAGAACATCATAAGCTTTGAACTTGCTACCTTGGTACTGGTGCACACAGAATGCGCATCGGGCACTGAAGCATTATAAAAAAAGTTTCCAAATATTCTTGAAGTAATAACTAACACTTCTTGGCAGCAATAATCCTTCTGTTTACAAAAAAGGACCACCCCACCCCCCCCCAAAAAATGTACTTAAAGAAAACAAAATAAAAGTTTCAAAATATTCTCTAAAGGGTACAGTCCATCATTTGTAAATTGTGTATTTTACTCGTTTGAAGCAACAAACACGCTCAAAATCTAAAGAAGGGTACTGAACAACTAATTTGGTGAAGTTTCAGCTCAGCTTCAGCTGTAGGCCTACATTTCGAGTAAAACAACATTCTAGGATTTCGATTTCAAATCAAAAGATGCTGAATCTTGTTTTGAATTTGGCCTGAATTCAGTGTTGGAGACACGTTCTCACTGAGCTAATTGCAGCTACGCAATGTCACGCACTGATCTGATGAATTAAAACAACCGCGCGAGCGTGTGCATCATGTCAACGCTTGCGCGCACTTCGCCAACTAAAAAAAGGAACTACTAACGGAAATTTCCAACCATGTGCCTTTAGATGCATCGTTGGAAAGGCCTTCTTTCATTGATTTCTTCCCAATGACAGCATGCCAGAACAAATAATTTCACAGGGAGTTTTTGTCCCCTTACTATCTTTCAACCAAGTAGTTATTCAACACTAAATATAGTTTTGGATAGCTGCAAATGATGGACTGTAGCTTTAAATGATCACTTAAACTTCTTGGCAGCAATAACAAAATATTGAGTGCATACATGTATGTACATGTATATAGCCACGTTCATGGGTCTATATCAAGCCATATCTTATTTTTCCTCTGAAAACAACATAAGAATGTATACATGTCATCAATAGCAGCCCCAATGCAGTATACAAGGTAGAAAAGCCACCAAAATCATAATTTTTTTCATATTTTAGTATAAAGCATAAATAATGAAATGTCTCTCCTGAAGACAGTCAGAGCATACTGACCGGAACTTCGAGTTGATACCTCTGGTGCTTTTCAGAACCATTCTCTTAGTTGAGAAATTATTCTCCCATGGTGTTTCCGCAAACCTTTCATTATTTAGTATCTCCACCATGCAAAGCCTCAACTCTTACTTAGAAAGCATAATTCTGTTTCAAGTCGACCAAATGCTTCGTAAATGATTGCTGCATGGTGTGAAGTAAGCTTAATCTCATCTGGGTTTGGATAATAGGGGAAAAGGAAAACTTTAGTATTTGCCAAATTTCAAGGCCTCCGCCAATTTTCAACTGCTGGACAAAAACTAGATGTGCCTCCAGCTCTACATGTCAAATTCGTGATGAGCATTGGAGCTGGAGTTTCTCATCTCCATCTTGTATTGCAAGTTTTCAATACCTTAAAATTTGGGACTCTCATAGACAGTATTGAGAGTCCCAAATGTTTGGACAACTATTGGAAAGAGTTCCACACCTGGACATCACTTGACACCCGGTGCACAAACCCTAAGACACTGGTCTGAAAAATTTGAAGTGTTTTCTTCGTAAACGTTTCAATATTTTCCCTGCTAAATTTGACTTTTAAACATGTCATCCGTTTCTGATGGCTGATAGGTCACTGTGGGGAAAATTAGTGATGTGTATGCAATATGTATGGAATTCTTCCCCAACTATTTTTTCCCCAGCAGTTGGAAAATGACGGAGGCCATGAAAAATTGCCTCAACAGAAATTGTCCTTTTCCCCGATTATCCAAACCTAGTTGAGATTAAACTCACCTAAATACCATGCAGCAGTCATCACAAAGCAAAGGATCGACTTGAAACAGAACTACACTGGCTAAAATATGGGGAAACAATGATGATATTGGTGGCTTTTCAGATAGAACCGTCGCGTCGCAGCCGTGTTGTGGCGACATTTACAGCTCGCATCTCATACTGGTATGGTATCCACATATACATCGCACTGCCTTGAGACATGTACACGATATGGTTACCATACTATTTTCAGGTGCACGTTGTGATTTCAAATTTTGACCCCCCCCCTAGATATCCCACTGGTCATGGCTTTCAATAGTATACAACTGCTTTATGTGCAGTTTCTTTATATTTCCAGTGTGTTTTTGGTCCAACGTAATAACACCAAAATGGATGAGAAGCAGGGAGCAACTTCTGATGATGTCCCAACTGGGGAGGTAACGTCAACCACAGTTACAGAGGGTGATGTTGTCAAGATGCCAACAGATGTGGCCATCACTATGGATGCTATTCCCAATGAAGATGAGGAGGACAAATCCAAAGGTGACTTGTTATTCTTTTACTTGGTGAAGACGTTTGCTCCTTTGCCAGGTCAGCTACTTGAGTGTAATCCCATTCATGTGATTTTGTCCATTCTTGCTTATTGAAAACTTAATACTTTAACCCAGTGAAATTAATCTTGCTGCAAAATAGTTTTGTTGCTTTCCAGGTAAGTTTTTTTAATTGGGGGAATGAGGGTTCAATATCATAAAAAATTGCACCTTTACTTGGTACTTGGTACTTGGTGGTTATCCTGAATACTCCACGTGGAAGTCTAGCAAGGAGGCCTTGGGGAAGTGGAACTAAACTAAATCCTTAAAGGTGTTGTGGTTTGGGGCGTCTGTGGTGTCTTGATGGAGCTTGTTCCATTTCCGGATAGTTCTGGGTAGGAATGACTGCATATAGATGTCTGTCTTTGCTGCAATTTCTGTGAACTGGTAGTTGTGAATTCTACGAGCTGGTGCTGGTTTGGGGACTATGGATGATGAGTTAATGTGAACTATGTTGTGTATTATTCTAGTAGGTAAGTAGGTAAGTTGGTTAACTTTCCTTCTCTCTTCCAGTGAAGACCAGCCTAGGGTTGTCAACATGTCGGTCACACTGCTCAGTCTGGAATAATCTCGCATTACGAAACGAGCAGCCCTCATCAGTTGCACTTTTTCCAGGAATGTTATGTTCTTAGCTATGTGAGGGTTCCAAGCAATGCTGCCATATTCTAGGTGTGGTCTGACTACTGCTAAGTACAGCATTTCTTTGACTGATCTGGATGCAGAATGACAATTTATTTTGATGAAGTTCAATATACGACTTGCTTTGGAAGTGGCATGTGCTGTTTGGTGATTCCAACTTAGGTTATTCTGAATGATTATTCCAAAATATGTCATGTTGGTTTTCTCTACGAGGTTGGATCCTAACATGGTGTCGTTAGTTTTGCCGGGGCCCGCTTCCCGGAGATTCACATGATGTTACATTTGCTGGAGTTAAATTTCATTCCCCAGGTTTGCGCCCAGTGAGCCAAGTTGTCCAGGTCTTTTTGGAACATCAGTTCATCAGTTGATGAGCAGATCTTCCGATATAACAGGCAGTCGTCAGCGAAAAGGCAAGTTGTGCCAGTCACCGATTTGCTTATGTCGTTGATGAAAAGTAAAAACAGGTGGGGGCCAAGCACGGTGCCTTGTGGTATGCCACTGTCGACACTTTGCCATTTCAAAGATTTTCTATTTACCACAACTCTTTGTGACCTGTTGGTTAAGAATTCCCTGATCCATCTCTGTGTTTTTCCCCTTATCCCGTAGTAGTCTAATGTTTGGACCAGTTTTTGATGAGAAACTATGTCGAATGCTTTGGAGAAGTCAAGTACTGCCATGTCTGTGGTGATTTGTTAGGACAGGCCTTTACGAAAAGCATGTTGGTTTTCGTTCAGGATGTCGTGTTTCTGGAGGTGTTTCATTTATTGGCTATCAATGATGTGCTCTAATAACTTAAAACAAACAGAGGTCAACGACACAGGTCTGTAGTCTCGTGCCGGATCTGCACGAGAGCCTTTCTTAAAAATGGGTGTTACGTTGGCTTTCTTCCAGTCAGATGGTAGAAAACCCAGGTCAAGTGATTGTTGGAATATGAATGCGAGCACTGGGGCAACTTCATTGGCAGCTAGTTTCAAGTTGAGCGACGTCAGTAACTTGAGGACTCTGCTAACAGACACGGTGATGTTTTGTCAAGTCTGGGTAGGGACTCGGTGGTAGAACTGGCTGCACATCGGTGTCATCCCTGCTGAAAACACTACAGAATTGGTCTTGTAGGGTTTCAGCTTTTTCTTGGTCAGATGTGATATTTTTCCCGTTGAGTTTTAGAACCTGAACCCCTGTGTTGTCTTTACAAGTGCTGTTTACGTAGCGCCAAAATTTCTGGGGGTTACCTGTAGATGTAGTTTCTTGTAAATGTGTGCGTTTAGCCCTTCGGATTTCGCTGTTCACTTGCTTTTGGGTCATTCCACCGGGTTGGGAAGCAGTGCATGTTACATCCATATATTTGGTTATATTATTAACAGTATCAATGCATTCTAAACAATTGCTCAATTTAATATTTGTCTTAAGTTGTTTCAATACTTGAGAAAGTTTGAAATCATTTGAAAGTACTTTGACAAAAATATGAGCAAAAATGTATTAATTGCCTTTTGTTCGAGATTGTAGTCATCTGCGATGTTGATAATTTTGGATTGAATACCGTTTGCCGAGAAAGTACATGTACCAGTCCTTGGGTTCCAAAGCATGCCCGGGATGTTGAAGTCTCCTCCAAGAATGACGAATGGGGAGTTTACCTGAGCCTGCAATTTACTCAGACTTCTGTCTAGGTTTTTTGGAGATTCTGGCCTGTAGGAGTCGGGGGCTCTATAATATGCAGCGATGAAGATGTCCTCTCCTTTCGGCTTGAGCGGTAGTTGGCACCAGAGTAATTCACAACCATCTTCAGAAAGTTCAATGGCTGAGAAACCATCCTTAACCAAGATAAAGACACCTCCGCCACGTCTGTCGTTTCCTCTGTCCTTGAACCTTTGTTCAACTGTTAAACTTGTGAATTTCTGATGAATGAATGCAAGTTTACAAAGCCATTCATATCTTAAAACATTCATTCTTTTATAAAGCCCTGTCCGCACTGGACTTTTTTTTGGTCAAACTTACCGAGACTATGGGTACTTTTCCTGTTTTAAGTCCATTGCGGACAGCCTAGGACGTTTTCCTCTCAGTTACTTTTCCTGAGTCCAACGGTTACTTTTACTGGCCAACTGCTGCCCAGGAAAACTGACCACGCGCCCAGGAAAATTGACCAGGTCACTTTTCCCGAGACGATAAGTCCAGTGCGGACAGTGCGAGTCGGTAAAAGTGGCTCAGGAAAGTGACATCCGGCCCGAGTGCGAGTATCATGCATACAGAAACAGCACGATCCCACACGTGATGTGGCCGAACATTTTGTGGAAACACGTACGCTGCGGTGTGTCAAGTCTGAGCGCTAAAATCTTGTTATAAATATATTTTAACGGAGAATACATTCACAGAAAATATCAAGATCACCTTCTGGGAAATACTTTGCAGTTATTCCTTTTCTCCACCAATGTTTGTTTTGTATTTTCTACGATCCAATTTCGTCCTGTTACGCCGTGTAGTCTGCATGGCACCGTACGTAGGCCGCAGTCCCTGGTTTCGGTCCTACAGTGTACATCATAGCTTTGATTCTGTTAGCATGCGGTGGGAACCAGCGATTACCGATGGAACTGCTGCCGCATGGCTTCGATGTCGTCCATCACAAATGCATCAGAATAGTAGGCATTTTCGTCAAGATTTATCGTGTCAAGATGAAATAACATCGTATGTTACGATTATATTGTGCATTTTAATGGTGTGTGTAATATTATACTGTGCCTATCGGGGGCTGAAAAAAAAATGTGATCGGCATTTTATTTCCTGTGCACGTGACTGTGACAGCTCGGTCACTTCTCCCACACGGTCTGGGTAAAATTCCCCGTGTCGAAAGTCCAAGTGCAGACAGTGGTCACATTTGACCATTTCTCATTTTACCATCGTCTCGGTAAAACCTTCCAAAAAAAAAGTCCAGTGCGGACACGGCTTAAGATGGAATTTTGCGTCGTGAGTGATTTTTTTCCAAATTTCACTCGGGAGGTACCACACTGAGTATACAGTGTTTATACGTCGGTGCAGGGGGAAACCTAATTTGATTCATTCTTTTGTTGATTAATACAAAGCCCATTAAAAAAGGCAAATAAATATATCACAATATTATGAGGCATCAATAAAGTATCAAGTATCAGAAAAGCATACTAGTTCAAATACCAGAATGGTGATAGTACATAGCATTATTTGTGCTTGGCAGTTTTGAATTACGCACACAAAAACAGCAGCTTTTAGAAATTGGTCATTTTTGGGAACCGTCCAAATAAAGATATTTATATATAGGTTTATCTCAAACTTTACAATGAGGTTCATATTTTAAAGCATTAATCTTTTTTCAGGTACTGTGTACAATTGTTGTACATCTATATTAACAGTATTCAACTTTGGGATGTTTCTTATTCAAAATTTGCAATTCATTGATCTGTTTGTCAGTGTGAACTGATTTGTTGTGCAGTGTCTCACTTAAAAACTCATAATTAAACTTACAAATATCTCATGCCTAAAAAAAAATCAAAGTAAACTTATTTTCTCTGATTGGAGGTGGTCTTTTAATTTGTTTGTTTTTGTGCATCAGGTCTTGACCCACAAGATAACCATTCCACCAGCACCTCTGACGTACCGGTGACTGGGGCTGCCATGACGGATCCTTATCACTATCTGACGCAACAGCACTTCACCTCAGAGATCTTCAAGATTGAGATCCAAAACCTCCCAAGATATTTTGGATTTGCGGTGAGTTTGCTCTCTATGCTTTCAACTCTCGATAATGATAATACAGTTTGTGCTCTGTTAAGAGTTTATAATGTTTTCCATGGTGAAGATTTCTCAGGGTCTTTTTGTAATTTTGTTTAACAGAATTTAAAGGCAATTGGATGAATTTCACTAAAACCTGGAAATATCCTAGCCTCATGTCTATATGAAAGTAATGGTAAACTGCATGTACATGTAGAAAGTTGTAATCTTTTTTCCAGTGCACTTTTTACAATGCCCGTACACTTTAATAGTTGTTTCTTCCGTTGCTGTGATATCGCTTTAGGTATTTTACATTTACAGCTTTGTGATTTTCTGTGTAACTTGTGAAACTAAAATTCATTGCATTGCAGTGTGTTGTTAAAGTATCTGACTGACTGCCTGTGCCTCGTGCACAATGAACAAACAGTCACATCAACCTCAACCAGAACACTTTGTAACTTTCCGTCCTTAAACAGCAGTGACACTGAAGTTCCAGCTCATGACATCACTGTATTGCTCATGAATATGGAACTTGGCACTTTCTTAAAAGTATTTTAAAGCCTG
This sequence comes from Patiria miniata, assembly GCF_015706575.1. Taxonomy (NCBI): domain Eukaryota; kingdom Metazoa; phylum Echinodermata; class Asteroidea; order Valvatida; family Asterinidae; genus Patiria; species Patiria miniata. The sequence goes on along the minus strand of NW_024037073.1, from coordinate 25,319,512 downwards.
GAGCATCGTAACCCTTCATCAACTAAAAACCTCAAAATCTGTTTCAAACACTTTAAATATCTGCAGTGGAAAATGTAGGGTTATACTGTACAAATGTACAAATGTAGATGTTTGTGCCAACTCATGTATATTTTCACACAGACAAAGCTTAAAAACAAACTTGCTCATTGAAACGCACACAAAAACCTCATTCAAGTAACATTTAACGTGTACATAAGTATGCAGTTTTGTAATCCATTTGCCTAGACGATCATTTTCAAGTATTTCTGAACCAAGAATGTAAGATTTGCTGTGATCTGGCAGATGCATGATGGGCGCAGATACAAGTGGCGCTTTCAGCGTGCTCAATGCATGTTCCTGTGCCTCTTCCCATTTCACATGATTTGGTTTTCCTTTCTTAGTCAGATCGGAAAAGTTCGGAATGAATTTGCAATAGTAATTAACAAGGCTTATAAGTGATCGAACTTCCTTTTTCATTCGTGGACAAGATGCATTCAGGATTTTTGTGATCTTTTCCGTCTGTGGCTTTACAACACCGTTTCCTACAATGTGCCCTAGAAAATCAAGGAAATCATATCCGGCCATAATTTGCCTTGCGCAAGGGGTTCAAAACATCTTGAATTGTTTCGATATATTAGAATATCATCAATGAAATTCACGACATGCTGTATGTTTTCCAGCAATTTTCTCATCATGCGTATGAAAGTAGCCGGTGCATTTACCGTTCTGAAAGGTAACAGAGTGAATCGAACTATGTACTTTTTGAGGAGATTTGCGTGAAATGTGTGTGGCTTACTGTTCATCTCAATACAGTTGTCGTGTTGTGCAACTTTCCGTAATACAGGAAATGGCCCTTTCCATTGCATGAGTCATTTGTTCGCGTCAGTTGGCAGGACAACTAATACTTGGGGACCGGTATCAAACTTTTGATCTCAAGTACGCGCGTCGTAGTATTTCTTATAGCTAGTACTGGACTTCGCGAGTTCTTCTCAAGCTAGTTCGCAAGTAGACTCTAGCCGTTCACACAAGTCTATGACATACTGGTAAGTTGTCTTTACCTCTTTATCTAATTTTTCTCCAGTCCATAACTCTCTGAGGATAGTAAGAGGACCTCGTACTGAACAACCGTACTGTACATGAGCTCAAAGGGAGAGTAGCCTGTGCTCTCTTGCGGAGATTCTCAATATGCGAACAACAGCTCAGGGATATACCGATCCCAATCACGCGGTCTCTCACTGCACATGCGCCTTAACAGTCCATTACAGATTGGATGGTAGGGTGTAGTTTGCAGTTGTTTCATTGACATAAGTCTGCGTATTTCTTTTATTAGATCGGAGGTGAATTGTGCGCCCATACCTGATAGCATTTCATTTAGATCATTGGAGTGAAGATTTCAAACAACGCTTCCATTACGCGTTCTGTTTCAATAGGGCTACGGCTTCCGAATAGCGCGTTGCATAGTCGACCAAAGTCAGAATGTGAATTGGTCCTATCAAGTCTACGGCTACTCGTCTAAACGGCGTATCAATTAAAGGTATTCTACCTACATGTAGAGTAACCGTGCCGACACGACCTTTCGCGACCGTTCTTTGGCATATGTCACAGGAAACGCAGTATCTTCTGATGTCGCCTTGCAAGTACGCAGTCTTTTGTTTTCTTGATACCAAGATGCCCTGCCATGGTGGAATTGTGTACATGCTTCAATACCTTTGAGTGCATTTTCTTTGGGAGTACCAACTGTGTGATTACACAATTTTTTCTGTCGACGGTGAAGCGAATTCATGGTAGAGTAATCCGTCCGAGACGAAATACCTAGTTTCGTTTTCCTTACCCGTTCGTCGGCTTTGACGTGTTTCCCCGAGGGTCAATAGCTTTTCCAACAACGGATGTTCATGTTGCGATTTAATTATTTACGTACGAGATTCCGAGAGATTTTGCACTTCGGGAACTTTAAGATGATGCAAGTTCGTGACTTTCTTTAGCTTTTGCGCTCTTGTCTCAACTGCAGCTGTTTTCTCGTCGCGAGGGCTTTGGCATTTCTGTTCCGGTGTGTCATTTCGTTTACCTGACCAACTGGGATCAGGATCACGTGGGTCTTTAACACCTGTTATGTTCCCTATAATATCGTACAAGGGATTTGGCATACACTATGCATTCACGGTTCCTACAAAATACAGCGAATCTATTTCAATACGCGCGACTGAAACATTCCGTGTACTGTCTAGAAGAACACACTTTTGTTTTGGCTCCAACATTTGTTCCTTCTACTAAACTCTGTTTGACGAAAACCGTACTACATCAGCTATCACGCAGAACCGTAATTAACCGTTTCGATGCCCTACTGGAATTTGATTACTGATTGTACATGTGACACTAATCATGGGGACTTCATGCCCACAAGACAGTTTCAAATTTTCTCCTATTTGACCTGCACATTCGCATAGTGCAGGCCTCGATCTTGGGCAAAAAAGGGGCAGGCCACTTTGGCCTTGCCCTCATCAAAATTCCACAGGGCACCAAGGCCAACTCAAGGGGGCACCAAGGTCAATCATTTCAATACCTTTAATTTACATTTATTTACAGCCATTGTATACACGCCTATTTTCTAGGTCACATAAACAATCAAGAGTATTCAGTTCTTGTACAAATGTACACCATGTTCAAAGAGCTTCGTTTCCGATTTCGCTTTATCGCTTGTAGCTTTTAATGTTCTGATCAAATTTTTAAATTAATCGCTTTCTTCGTAATATCATACAGTTAAAATAATACAGTTGATGTTTCTGTAAGATAACATTGACTAATGTTGATCTGGAATCTTCAAACTTAGGCACCCAAATAGCACTGTTAGCAGGCGTGGCATGCGGTAAACATGACGACAGTCACTTGTCCACTGCGGCGATTCCTCCATTTTTTAAGTATCGTGTCGGCCTTACACCATTTGTGTTAACATTTTTGGGGCTATTTTCTGTACCTTTCGTGGTGCAGAAAGACATAAAAATGTTCTAAAAAATTGATTGAAAACAAACACGTCATTGAACAGATTTCACTGCAATCATCAACTTGACAACTTGCCCGCACAATATGTCAGTCACGTGAAAATACATGTGATATTAACGTTGCAATATTGACCAATCAACGCCAAGGTTTTCCTGGTAGTTGAATATATTAGCCCTAACCCCCTAGGCCCTTGTTGCTTACAACCATCCTCAATCCTCCAAAATCCTCCAAAATTTTTTACAACTCCGTCTAAATTTTTCAAAATTGTCAGACAGTCCTGCCTCAAAATGCATTCATCCTCAATCCTCCAAAATCCTCCTCATCCCAAAATTTTGCACTCGTGTTTAAATGAAGGATAACCAACTCCAAATCCTTCAAAATCATCAGACAGTCCTGCCTCAAAATGCATTCATCCTCAATCCTCCAAAATCCTCTTGTGCTTCAATCACCATTCATCCTCAATCCTCCAAAATCCTCATGTGCTTCAATCACCATTCATCCTCAATCCTCTAGAATCCTCCAAAACCGCCAGGAGGATTTTGGAGGAGTGAGGTGGGTTAGGGTTAGTGTATTATGATAATTACGCTCCGGTTAGCGGTTGTTGCAATGGCATAATGTGCATAATGTACGGTACATCGTACAGTGGCACCGCGCCGTATGTTGGGCCATAGCCAGGAGATCGGGAAGGGCTGCGCTGGGTTATGGTGTACCGGGGGTATGAGATGACGCGCGTGTGTACGTAGTTACGAATACCACAACGATAACTATTAAAAGACGTGTATTATTTTCGCCGCGACTAGACATTTGTTGAATGGTGTTTGTATGCACAGATCCTCTTCACAATATCTGTGATGTGTGATTGTCATGACGGGACATGCAGAGGTAAAATACAAACATGACAAAAGGGCACGCTGGCCAAGTTGGCCGCGACGTGTGTATTTTTTGAAGGGGCATTGCGGCCAAGTTGGAAGGGCATGCGGCCTTGGTCGCGGTGGCCGCGGTACCGCGGTAAAGATCGAGGCCTGATAGCGATGACTTTTTGGTTATGCACCCAGCAACTTTTTGTATTTCTTGCCCTGTTTCTTCGTCGGTTCGTTCTGTTACTTCCAGACTTGCAGATTGAGCTAGATAGCCCTATGAACAAGAACAATACAAGCACTGTCAAACTAATCCTAGCGCAAGTGCGTTTGTGAGGGGAGATTCCAGAAATACTGAACTTAAGCAACAACAGGTTACTGGAAAATGAATAACAGCGTTTTAGAGGACACCCGATATATCACATGTATCCAACAACTCTTGGATGACATCTCTAGTTTGAGCTTGAAGCATGAACTGTCGAAGAGGATATTCTGGGATTTCTGTCAAAACAAGATTCGCAGTTTCACAATCCAGTTTTGCAGAGAGAAACAAATGCTGCGCAAGAATAGGTTAAAATTTCTGGAGCAGAAACTTTTTCAGAGCTGTAAAAACCTGTCAGATAATCCCTCGCCTCAGAATCTCAGTACATTTGACAAGCTCAATCTGGAGTATAATGTTGCATCTGAATATGAGTCAAAAGGGGCTAGAATAAGATCTAAGACGAGATGGTTTGAGGAAGGAGAAAAAAATACAAAATATTTTTTGAACCTGGAAAAGTGTAATGCCAAACGCAGAAGTTTTTGCACTCTGGTGAATGACCAAGGTGTGCAATTCCAAGATCAGGATGATATTTTAGAAGAACAGGTCAAATTCTATGAACGTCTGTATTCACCAATTGTCAAAGATGTTGACTTAAAATTTGCTGAATTCGTGAATGATTGTGACATAGAACACCTCTCTGAGGATGAAAAACTTACTTGTGAGGGCAAAATTATGCTTGATGAGTGTACTGATGCCTTGGGGGAAATGGCCAATGACAAGAGCCCTGGGCTGGATGGCCTTACAAAGGAATTCTATGTCACCTTCTGGAACGTGATTGGGCCAATTGTTGTTGACAGTTTAAATGAAGCCTATGACAATGGAGAACTGTCAGTGTCGCAGAAGAGGGGATTAATCTCATTGTTGTACAAAGGGAAAGGGGATGTACGTTCACTAAACAATTGGAGACCGATTTCGCTTCTGAATATTGATTACATGTATAAGATAGCCACAAGAGTCCTTGCATCAAGAATTCGCCATGTTCTACCTTCACTTATTAGCCCAGACCAAACGGGATTCATGAAAGGTCGATTCATTGGCGAAAACATCAGACTCATGGAAGACATTATTCGCCAGTGTGAAAAGTGTAACATTCCAGGTTTCATGCTTTCATTGGATTTTAAAAAGGCTTTTGGCTGTATTGATAGGAAGTACTTAATGAGAGTCCTGAAGTACATGAACTTTGGCCCTTCCTTGAGAAAGTGGACTAGTACTGTGTACAATGATTCCATGAGCTGTATCATCAATAATGGATGGGTCTCAGGTTATTTCAATCTCCACAGAGGAGTACGGCAAGGCTGTCCACTCCCGCCTTTACTCTTTATACTTGGTGTGGAAATATTAGTGGCTAAGATCAAGCAGAGTCCATTAATTACAGGTATTTCATTGCCAAAGAGGGATTATCCTATCAATACAGTCACCCTCACTCAGTACGCAGATGATATGACACTTTTTCTCGGTAATGATAATTCTTTTAGTCCTGTATTTAGTATTTTAGAAGAATTTGAATCTGTGTCAGGCCTGTCACTCAACAAAAATAAGACAGAGGCTATGTGGATTGGTAGAAATAGAACAAGACTGGACCACCCTATTGATGTTATTTGGAAGTCAGAAATCACCACCTTGGGTATTGTGTTCTCTAGCTTCACTCCAGCTCAAGACATTGAGCAGAAGTGGACACGGAGACTAGCCAAAATGAGGAAAATTTTGAAAATGTGGGCCATGAGAAAACTTACTATGAAAGGTAAAATCATCATAGTGAAATCATTGCTTTTCTCGCAGATTCTCTACCCAGCTTTATCACTCATTGTTCCTGAGTCTATTCAAAAGCAGGTTAATTCATGTATTTTCAAATTTGTTTGGGGTGGAAGCGAGAAGGTTAAGAGAAACACTATAGTAGGTGCATATGACCAAGGTGGTTTGAATATGATTGATGTGAAAAGTGTTATTAACACCTTGCATTTGAAATGGTTAAAAAGACTAGCCAATGATGATATCCTTCCTTGGAAGAATTGTGCTTTGTTTGAATTTGATAAACTTGGTCCAGATCTCTCTGTATTTCACAGTAACTGTAGTGCCAAAGATTTGCTCTGCTGTTCTGATCTGAATAACCTTGCGCCCTTCTATAAGAACATCATTTTGTCTTGGCTGGAAGTCAACCCGGGCAGAGGCTGCAGACATTACTGAAGTTGCGAAGCAAAGAATTTGGAATAACCATGCAGTCAAATTCAAGGGTAAACCGATTTTTCTGAAAAAGTGGATCTCAGCTGGTGTCATTTACGTTTATCATCTTTATGACAACCACGGTAATTTCATGACCCCTGATCAGATTAGGCAAATCATTGGCAACAACGGTAACTACTTACTGGAATATTATATTGTCATTAATTCCCTTCCCGTGGAATGGAAACAACTTTCCAAAGAAACGATTGGTAACATTAATATTGATGTTCGAAATGAGCTAATTAAGATGAATATGAAGCGCATAAGGAAGAAATTACTGACACAAAATTCACTACACCCATAGCAGAGACATTTTGGAAAAACAAATTCCCCACTCATAACTTTGTTTGGGATGTAATATGGAAGAGGCTCAACTATTGCTGTCCAGACAGTAAGTCCTTTTCAATCAATTGGAAAATCATTCATAACTGTTACCCACGCAAGTCTGGCTTTGCAAAGGAAGAAGAGTGATTCAGAAAATTGTACATTTTGTCATGATAGTATTGATTACATTGAACACTTTTTTGGTCGTGTAAAATGGTAAAACCCTTTGGAACGAAATCGAAAAGATTGCTGCATCTACATGTACATTAAGTATGGCAAATCGATCAGTCTGTCCGTGGAAAATATTCTTTTCGGAGTCGGGGAAACATACAATAGTTATCGGTTTCTGAATACTTTAATTAATATAGGTAAACAAACAGTGAGTCGTTTTAAATTTGGCCAGTATTCCAACCTTATCATCCTTTTTGGGCAGGAACTGCAGCTTCGTCATGTCGAGTAAACTGTTTTGTTAGAATGTTTTGTTGTGTGTAATTCATTAGTACCTATAGAGCAGACGATTAACTGTACATGTACATAGATTATTGTTATTTAATTGTGATTGTATCTTTGAATAAAACAGAAAAAAAGAAAGAAAAAAAAACTTGATTCCTTGTGACTTAGTGCACGTTACATAATCGCCAACATGACATGACAATCTGTCTATAGGCATCGCAATTTGGGCTTCTCAATGCACGCTGCCTAGCAAGGGCTTCCATAAACCACCTTGAACATCTATCGTGTATTACCACACACCTGAGACTACTGGCTTTTCTCAATTTGTTTTTTCATTTCCCGGATGAGCCCCCATTTGTCACATTCCCTGGTTTGCTCCTCCCCAAGAAATATAACCCTCAGTAGTCTGGAACACCGTCACACAAAATAAATTGTCAAGTGAATTGACATTTTATTTTTTGTGACAATTTATTTTGTGTGACGGGTGTACCAGACTTCTGATGGTCATATTTCTTGGGGAGGGGCAAACCAGGGAATGTGACACTGACAGTTGGTTGCAAACTGTTCTGGTCCTGCACATTACTAATGACACAGGAAGTATTGACAATTCCCTACTTTAAAGTAAAATACTTTTCTATTCTTGATAATATGCTGTGAATGTTTTCTCGTTACCAGTAAGGCGTTTCACGGTAATATGCGCCAATCACAAGATGGAATTTTTGCAGATGAAAATTAGGTTTTGCCCTTCTCCGACGTATATGCACTGTTTACTCAGTGTGTTAAGGGCCTGTCACATTATATGCGATCTCATAGGAGACCTTACGGCGACCAAAAATATTTCATAAATTAACAATCGCAGCGAGGACGCAAGAAAATGACAATTTTCTGACGCTCATACTGTGCCCTCCCCACGCTTACGATGCGCTCAACTGGCTCTCTATGCGCCCCTGTCAAGCTCAATTACTCTATCTAGTCGCTGCCGCTGCGCTGTTACTGCGCTCACACTACGCTCTGCTCGCTGTTGATACGTCCTAATACCTCGCGTCGCGCTCTCTATTAGACCAAAATACGCTCATGTGACGTCACTTGCGCTGTATAAATACCACGACAAAACGGTAATCACAGTCCAGTTTCAAATTATTCTACAAGTTCATCGCAGTCAAGTTACTTTCTCATGGAGACTACATGTACATCAACTGTCTTGCCCCTAGGCTGCCTCAATGCCACTTCAATGTCGCACGATTCACGCTCGCACAGCCCCTCGAGTTGCGTCATTGCGGCGCCTTGGCCAGAGCGTAGAGGTGTTGCGATTGTTTTGGGCATGTTCAAAGATCTTGGCACTCATCGGAGACCATTAAGACCCTCCGGGGCCCATCTGGCAACTTGTATGTAGTTGTTGCTGCGATCTAGTAGTTGTTTTTGCACCCCAGCTATTTTTCAGGACGCAGCAGTAAGAGCGCACATAAGATCACAGACAGTGTGACAGGGGCTTTACCTCCTGAGAGAAAGTTGCCTCATACACGAATATCAATGCGTTATGTACCGCGTGTGCAAGCACTGAGAAAAAGGAACATTGTTCTTGACAGCTTTCCAGTGACTGCTGACTCGCTGTGTGTTGTACATGCCCTTGGCTTGGTGGCTTGCTGCCGCTTGGCCTGGCAGCATGGTGCTCTTGGTCATTTTCTGCCTGCATGTGGAATCACATGAAGCTCAATCTGCTTCCCTGGCTGCGATTCCGTCTTGGGAAGCAACGACAGCACATGTCTTACCACTCGACCACCGAGAACGGGATCGGATGGCCGGTTCGAACAGAAAATTCCATCTTATAATACATGTAGTTTATGCGGTACCTGCCGCTATGTACATCAGATTCGAACCGGCCACCCGATCCCGTTAGCTCGGTGGCGAGTGGTAAGACATCTGCACTAGAAAGCAGGAGGTCGTGGGTTGGAGTCCCACCCGAGTGATTTTTTCCAACTTTCACTCGGGAGGTAATACACTGAGTATACAGTGTTTAAAAACGTTGGTGCAGGGCAAAACCTAATTTGATTATATCACCCCGACGCAAAAATTCCATCTTATAACGACAGCACAGTTTGAGGAATGAGAAAGCCTTGACTACAGCTGCACGATAGTCAGCGTTAGTCAGCACTGTAGACGAGGGAATTAATTGAGCTATTGATAAGTCTGAAGATTTTCTGCAAGTTTTAGATATTCAATAGCTTGGGCAGGCAAAGTATAAGTTGTTCCCAGAGTATAAATAATTGCAGCTGAAGCGTTCAGTGAGTTCAGAATGAAAAAAAATTGGCAGTATTGATGATAACCATACAGAGGAGAGCTTGCCTGCTTGCTTGGGACAATTTGGCAACTGTGCTGATTGCTTGCACACTTTAACTACAGTACTACCAAGATGTACAAAGCAAGAGTGGCTACTAAACAGGTAGTGTGGGTGAACGAAATTATTCAAAAAATGATTCTTTAAAGAAAGCTCTGGCAAGAATATTGGAATCACACCAACAATAATTGTTGGCACCCAGAGTCCTGCTGATATCTTTGCTGCTCGAGATTTAGAGGCTTTTTCCTTGAATGCAGAGGATTGCGCACTGCAGAGAATCTCTCAGCTGCTATGATCACTACAAAATAACTAGAAACAGCAACAAACATGTATTTGAATCCCGGGACATACCGTTATTTTGTTTTACCGTTTTGGATTTTCTCAAAAACAAACACAGCGAACGAACTTTTGACCGTTTGTCGTTTTACAGTTTTGTGAAACGGTCAAACGGTATTAAGTCACACACACAAAAATACTTTTTTGTTGTTGTTTTTAATTGTAGAAAGCGCTTTAAACGGTTAGTGCTTTATTTTTATCCTTGGGATCGATCATTGCCTGGGCCTTCCTTACATTTTTCGTTCTCACGACAGAATTTGCGAATTAGCTATTGAAGAGCTGTGTCGACTTAAACTACATTTCCTTCAAAATATCTGCACTTCATCAAACGTCTTTACCATCCTGTATCCATTGTGAAAAGTAATGCCCTCCCTTGCAGTTTTCCAGCGCCATTTTTTGCTTGCAACTCTTTAAGCCCCACCAACTGAATCGCATGAGAAGGGGGTCAGGGTCCGCACCAGGAATCACACCACGCATTAAATATGCCGAGCCAACACTCGTGTAAAGCAGGGTCCCCTCCACCCCCTTGCCCACCGCCACAAAATGCACCACGGACTGTTAACTATGACACTAAAATAAAAAAACAGTGTGTATTCATACTGACCGTTTTGCTGTTTTTTCAAAGTTATTTGTGTAAAACTGTAAAACAAAAATAATGGATCGTTGTGCTATAATGAATTTTCCTAAACTTATAAAATGGATAAACTGTATTTATCTTAATACTGTTTGTCGTTTTATAAAACTGTAAACGACAAAACGGTCAATGGGTTGTTTACTGTTTTTGTTTTTGAGGAAATCCAAAATGGTAAAACAAAAAACGGTATGTCCCGGGTTTTATTGACACTCTGGAATGCTTTGTACACTTCGGATGAACACAATACAAATATACATTGAGTCTTAAGGAAGAGCAAGTCAGCCACAGCCAGATTGGATAAGTACATGTTGATGAATGTACGCATGGACTTCACTCGAATGACTGTGAAGAGAAAGACCAAGTTTAAGAGGAGGCCAATTGGTGCATTGATTTCAGTACTTAACCATAGTATTTGTTAATTTCTTTTGTGAGTCTTGATAAAGTTCTCAAGGTGCTTTTCAACTTCATCGTTCTCCATATCCAACATTTTTATTCAGATGTAGCAAAGAGTGTTCTGTCCTATTTCAAGATCACTCCAGTTTTTATACTAATAGCGAAAATAAGACCTGGAGCAATGTGTAGTTGAAACAAAAAGCTTCTGCATTTTGTCCCCTAGTGTTTTTTCATCTCTAAGATTTGTAAGGATTAGTTCTTTGTTCCTTGTTTTGAATACATACTAAACCAAAGTAGGCAATAGAGTTTCAGTTGACTTTGGCATAGATATGCTTCAGAATAACTTTTTATTTTCTCTTCAAGACTTTTTTTACATGTACATTATGTAATCCGTCGGTTTTGCTCATATCTAGGTTGCTTAAAAAAAAAGTGAAATGGCACTCTGCACTTTTTACAGAGTTTTACAGCTCATAATAGATCACAGACATAACGTAACACTTCAATTATCTATAACTAAATAAAAATTAGATGCGATCAAAAAACAAATATTTCAGGTCGTTCGCTACATTTTGCTTACAACACCTTTATTTATATCTCACATTTAGAATCTTTGACACAAGCTTTAGATTTGGTGTTTGGATAATCAAGAAAGACATTTAAAATACAGATACAAATAGTCACTGCATCAACAAAGATTTGAAACCATGGAATTCCTACACTCTCTTGCTTGAAATTGAAAGTGTACTTACATGTAGACTTCTGCTATCAAATCGTCACCGACACCACGAACTGACACCTCTGCATCACATGTGTACAACAAAAATTAAAAATTCAAATTTTCTTTTTTGCACATATAAGCAGTTTGTATCATGAAGTTTCACATGACGAAGTTAAAATTGCTGAAATCATCTAAAATAAGCAAATTGTACTAGTGAATTTTCAAAAAAATTGGTCAATTCTGTTATTTTTGTTACCACGAAGTGACCTGCACAGGGGTCAGTTCGTGAAAACCAAAATTTACGTGTTTTCGGAGAGTGCGCACATGCGCAGTGTGTGCGCGCACTCTCCCAAAATGCGTCAATTTAGGTTTCACGAAGTGACACTCACTAATGCTGTTGCATGCGTGCACTCTCCGAAAACACAAATTTTGGGTTTCACGAACTGACACCCATCTTAATCATTTAATTTCTAATTAACTAAGCAGATTTTCACAATATAACGTTTATAATTGAGTAGTTTTAAGCATTTTCATGTTAAGTGATACCAAAACCTCTAAGATAGATGGATTATTTTAGTGAGTAAATTCGTGTCAAACCTTTAAAAGCGTTTTTCTCCCGATTTGTATTTCTGCAGCGCTGATCACCAGGTGTCAGTTCGTGGTGTCGGTGATGAAATGTTAAACTAAGAAAATTACCCATGAAACTTTCTTTTTGTTCTTGGCCCAAACTGATGACAGCTTTGCCAACAGATTGGCTCCCGTCCGTACATTATTGATACTGATTGTGGGGGGGGGGGGGGGGAACCAGCCTACCCAGCAAGAACAGAAATATGTTTGGCAGCCAATAATTTGGAATTGTAAGTAATAATTCAATAACTGAACGTGAGCTTTTTTGTGTTTGGTGTTTTCATTCAAAAGTAAATAATTTTGTATTGCTTGAAAAATAGCAGATTGGTAAAGAAATCTGTTTTTCGGGATGAAACTCGAAAATAGCACGGAACTTTAAGTAAATTTAGTACTTCATCGGCATTTGTTGAATAAAACTGTTATGTGGACAGTTTTCCTTGTTTTTTTTCCCTAGAAGGTACAGCATTAAAGGTGGCATGTCTGTGTAGAGTGTGTGTGATTCACAGTTTCAGATGGTTCTTATTTTATTTGATAAACTGTCTAAGTTGAACACATTACCCTCATTGTCTCAAGCTTAATCTTTAATTCGCTCATGCACTACCAGAACTATGAACTGAAGTTAGGAGAATGGTTGTATGTAGAAAGATGACAAGTTCCACACACAATCCATTACCCTTGGAGAATACGGTGCACACAATACGAGGGCGCTATTTGGTTTGGGTCTAGTCTTTTGCATATTAAGTTACCCCAATATACCCAAATCAAATAACACCCTTGTATTATGTCTGCCATATATCGAAAAAGGCTTATAGCAGTTGAGCTATTCACTTTTCCAAAATTTGTTAAGACTTGGAATACTGGATGTGCTTTCACATCTTTTCCCAATCTACAGGTTAAACAACATGGTGACTCCACTGTGAACCAGCTGTATGAGGACCAGCTACACCAAATAGACCAACACCAGGGAGTTTCTGAGGAATTTATCCAAGATGCTGCAACGGAACATTGGGGAGATGTCTCCGTGGCTGAAGCAACAAAGGTGAGCTACCCGCCAAAGACATGGGATGGTTGTGGGCCAGAATGGAAATGTGATCTTCGTTGACAAAAAAACTGTTTCCAGACACAGTTTTCTGGCAAGTGGACTTACATATACAGCTGCCCTGAAATTTCATTAAAAGTCCAGAAAATGAGCTCATTTTTCTTGAGAATCAATTAAAACTCAGCAAACTTTGGGGCCAACTTCTGAAATAAACTTCCTTTCCACACACAAAAGTCCCAAAGATTAAAAGGGGGGGGGGGAGTTGTTAAAAAAAATGTTTAAAAACAAAAAACAAAAAAATGAACACAAAACCAAAACTTCACAATTCAAAAGCAGCTCGAGTAGACTCGCACCAACAATCTCCTGCTTCCTAGTGCAAATGTCTCAACTACTTGACCATCAGGCTTGCTGGGGTTGGCTGGCT
>NW_024037073.1:25239970-25305333 GCF_015706575.1 Patiria miniata | reverse complement strand
CAGGGTGTGAATTTTAGATTTTAAAATTTTATTACTTTTTTGGGTAAATTAAATCATTATAGTTAATTTCGTAACCCTTAAAAATGTGAAATTACACTTAGTCCAATGGTATGGACTACTGACTCTAAATCTGAAGGTTGTGGGTTCAAATCCAGGGTGGAAATTTTAGATTTTAAAATTTTATGTCTTTTGGGTAAATTTAAACTTCATAGTTAATTTCGTAACCACTAAAAAGTGTGAAATTATGCTTAGTCCAATGGTATGGACTGCCGACTCTAAATCTGAAGGTTGCGGGTTCAAATCCAGGTTGGAAATTTTAGATTTTAGATTTTATATATTTTTTGGTAAATTGAAACTTCATAGTTAATTTCGTAACATTTAAAAATTGTGAAATTACACTTAGTCCAATGGGATGGACTTCCGACTCGAAATCTGAAGGTTGTGGGTTCAATTCCAGGGTGGAATTTTAGATTTTAAAATTTTGTTACTTTTTGGGTAAATTAAAACATTATAGTTAATTTCGTAACCCTTTACAAGTGTGAAATTAGGCTTAGTCCAATGGTATGGACTATCGACTTGAAATCTGAAGGTTGCGGGTTCAATCCAGGGGGGAAATTTAGATTTTAAAATTTATTTCTTTTTGGGTGAATTTAAACATTATAGTTAATTTCGTAACCACTAAAAAGTGTGAAATTATGCTAAGTCCAATGGTATGGACTACTGACTCTAAATCTGAAGGTTGTGGGTTCAAATCCAGGGTGGGAATTTTAGATTTTAAAATTTTATTACTTTTTGGGTAAATTAAAACATTATAGTTAATTTCGTAACCTTTAACAAGTGTGAAATTATGCTTAGTCCAATGGTATGGACTATCGACTCTAAATCTGAAGGTTGCGGGTTCAATTCCAGGGGGGGAATTTTAGATTTTAAAATTTTATTTCTTTTTGGGTAAATTTAAACTTGATAGTTATTTCGTAACCACTAAAAAGTGTGAAATTATGCTAAGTCCAATGGTATGGATTGCTGACTCGAAATCTGAAGGTTGTGGGTTCAAATCCAGGGTGGGAATTTTAGATTTTAAAATTTTATTACTTTTTGGGTAATTAAAACATTATAGTTAATTTCGTAACTTTAAAAAGTGTAAATTATGCTTAGTCCAATGGTACGGACTGCTGACTCGAAAATCTGAAGGTTGTGGGTTCAAATCCAGGGTGGAAATTTTAGATTTTCAAATTTTATTACTTTTTGGGTAAATTAAAACTTCATAGTTAATTTCGTAACCTGTAAAAAGTGTGAAATTATGCTAAGTCCAATGGTATGGACTGCTGACTCGAAATCTGAAGGTTGGGGGTTCAAATCTAGGAAGGGAATTAAGATTTTAAAATTTTATTTCTTTTTGGGTAAATTGAAACTTTATAGTTAATTTTTAACCAATAAAACAGTGGAATTATGCTAAGTACAATGGTACGGACTGCTGACTTTAAATTTTAAGGTTGTGGGTTCAAATCCAGGGTGGGAATTTTAGATTTTAAAATTTTATTTCTTTTTGGGTAAATTGAAACTTGATAGTTAATTCCGTAACCACTAAAAAGCATGAAATTATGCTTAGTGCAGTGGTTCAGACTGCTGACTCTAAATCAAAGGGTTGCAGGTTCATTCCCACGCTGGGAATTTTAGATTTCAAAATTTTACTACTTTTTAGGTCAATTGAAACTCTACAGTTAATTTTTAACCACAAAATAGTGTGAAGTTGTGCTTAATCAAGTAATACGGACTGATGACCCTAAATCTGAACTTCTGAAGGTTGCTGTTTCAAGTCGCACAGTTGGAGTTTTAGATTTTAAAATTTTATTAATTTTGAGGTCAATTGAAATTTATATTTTTTTCAAGTTTGAAACCAGTCCACACTTCTAGTCTAGCAAAAGCCAAAAGTAAAAAAGCAAATACTTTTAGCTTGAAGCAAATAGTGAAAGCATTTGCTCTCATTTTTATTCATGCAAATAAAAGTTATGCTTAAAAATATGTAGTAAAAAAAAAAGCAAATGCTAATTTTTATACATAGACCAAATGTTTCAATGTTAATCATAATTGCATCGTTTATGTTTCAGTAATAGATTTGAGGACCTACATGGATCTGTTTGGGCCTACAACGACGCCCATTCACTGAGCGGATTCGGGATTGCCCATCGAGAACTCGAAAAGATAGGAGAGACCAAGGCCAGTTGCTTTGGTAAAATTTTTCATTCAGGTAAGACAAACTTCCATGAAGACTCAACTCATTAGTTCAAGTCCACCCCCCCCCAACTAAGCCTAAGACAACACTGAGTGTACACTGTTTACAAAATATGTCCGGTTTTATTTAGTTAAGTGGCTTTCAGGCTGTTAGTTCTCCCACATTTTAATGGTGGTCCCTCATTTGGCATGCTGTTGGAAAGAACCAATTTTCAACTTTTGTTCTTGTGAAAATCCTGTTGCGTGACATCACAGCCTGTGTTGTGATGTGAATGAGTTCTACCTGATTGATAAACGTGACCCGACTCAGAGGTGGCATGTCTTGGTGACAGTCCCTCGCTTGTCAGTTGGTACAGAATGTCATTTGGTGACAAGTGAACGTCCTTATCCAAAGTCAAGGAGTCATGTCCCACAGTATCTCCGGGTTTATCCACGATGTTGCCGAGCGGCTCCGAATCCTCCTCAGACGTTATCGTCATGACGACTGTCTGCTCCATGTTCCCAAGGGTGCCCTCCGAGGACGACATCATGGCCATGTGTGAGATGTCCTGTGATTGGTCAGCCAGGTCTGGTACCAAGACTGTAGATTCAGCTGCAGATTCCTCGGGGGCTGATTTGGATAATGCGCAGGCCTGAGTGTACAGTCGTAGCTGTGCTAGATGGGTGGTGCAGCAGCTGGGTGTGCTCCTCCTCAGACATGTGTTGCAGTAACTCTTGCAAAATGGACTGGTTCTAGCTGTCGTTGGTTAGATGTTTCAAACTGGACCTGTGAATCATGGACAGCTGCTGCTTGAGTGACATGTTTGTGTTGGACAAATACTCACCTGGAGGGCAAGACGATGGGCAGAGAAATTATTTGTTTACAGATGGAATTTTAATAGACCAATCCATTAGGCTCTGCCCCATGATGTGTAACCAATCACAACCATGACAGCGCACACCAAAGTCTGACATTTATGCACTTCATGATGTGTGCAGTTGGAGCATGAATGCTTAAGAAAGCACATGTGTTGTTACCCAGTTATTTAGTGCAACTAGAGTTTGAGTGAAACCACGAATCCTCTACACAAGGATAAACGACACATCTGAGCTTGTGTACAAAATGTGTGCAACGGTTTGTCTGCATTTATCATAAGCAGCGTCAGCGCATAAAACAACGTAGAACGTGTAGAAAATGTAGAGCAATGACAACAACAGTGCACACCATGATCGCCCACAGCCATGACAGCTGGCATCCTGACAGAAATCTGACCACTGAAAGAACGCAGTCGCATTAGTGTGCCTGCATTAGTTTTGATCAAGGTATGTCCCCCCTCCCACTTTTGAGAAGCGATTGACGCCCTTGGTACCTGTTGCATGCAGGGAACAAGATCCAAACTCATTCTTAGACCAAGACCAGATGGAATGCCCACTCACCTTTGTACGAAGCCTTTCTATAGTGCCTTTCATTCTGTGCTCTGTCTGGGCCCACGTGGTCCGCTCCTCCTCAAGAGTCTTCTCCAGACTTTCCTTCTCCTGCAGCAGCAGCGACAAGTTGTGCTCTTTGTAGCAAGTCTCGTCCTCCAAATCCTCTTTGCTTCTTTGTCTGGTATCTCAATAAGGACAACTGTTTACGAGAGGGAAAGGTTGAGTAATTATCCTGGATAATGATTCCTGTAATAATGAAAGTCGGTCATCAAAAGGTCACTCCAGGTGTGGGCTACACAAAGAGGGGAAATGATGGGAGGAGTTTATGGAGTAGAAAGGTCGACATATATGTTGCGCTTGAATGGGACAGATGATATGTAGCGGTAAAAACAGGATACAGGCAAGAAAGTCCAAAGTGATGCAGTGTGTCAAGAACATGTAATTCCTTGTAACTGGGTGCAAGCAATCACTCACTTTTTCAAACCGTATTCCTAACATTAGGTGGGCAAGGTGAAGGACAAATGCCAATATTTCATTAATTGTTGAAGTCAGCTCTCAAAATGTACTGCCACCCTAACTTATTAGATTTTTTTTTTTCCTGAATCCTCCAAATTCAATCAACTTAAATAACGCCAATGGCACACCCTTTGCACCTTGTAATTTCAATTTGTAAAATCCACTGTCAATATTGGCCTCATCCACCCCAACCCCCTAAAAAAATGCTGAACTTTTGGTTGTTGTTTTATTTATTTTATTGACCAAACAAGTGCAGGAGTGAAGACAACTGTATTAAACATGCTGTTGTCTACCCATTCCCTTCTTCCATATGGATTCACGATATATCAATTGAAACAAAGTGGGGGGTGGGGGGGGGGGGGGGTGGGGGGGGAAGAGTTCTTCCTTGCATCAAATGCCTGCCCCTTGGCTTTTTGGTCAGCTTCTTCTAATTATCCTTCACTGCTGGTGCCATTATCCACCTTAACCTCTGCGTAGATGCTGAAGGATTCTTGGAGGGTCAGGGTTAATATTCTTACCATCTTACCTTCCCCATTGGCAGTGCTCTGGCTCGGATCATTGATGCAGGCATACTGGTACTCGATTTGCGGCTGCTGCCCATCAGTCTGCTCATAGCCCCGGGGATGATGTGTCTGTCTCCGATGGCTGCTGTGACTGGGGGACTATGAGGTGTGTTACCAGGCTGGCACTGTTGGGTGCTGGGTCAGTGTATGTGGTGAAGATCTAGTTGACATACTGGGTAAAATGGTAAAGTGAAGTGGTTGAGGATGATAAAATGAGACAAAACCTGCAGGGTTGCAAAAGATTCAATTTACACCGCAAATGTACAAGGAAAAATTAAAGTTCAAACTTAATTATTTTAAAAGACCCTAAGTGTTGGCATTTGATAAAATCCACCAAAATCCTTGTAAACCACCATACCTGCTCACAAGGTACATCAATTTCAACTGATTAATTTATTTCATTGTTTCAAAGGGGACCATTACATTACAGCTACGGCATACTCAGTTGTCTTGAAACAGCACTGAAACTGTGAAGGTTAAAAAAAATAAGTGCATTTTCAAACAGTTTGAGCCAAAAAGGTGTCTCTAATCATTCACAAAAGAATAAATACTTGAGTCAAATGTTTGATTGTGAAATTTATTTCAGAGAGTCTTTAAAGCTATAAATAAGTCCAATGAGCTCCGGAATTCAAGCATCAGGAATTTACAACATTTTCTGAGTGAACCATGGTAGTTTACCCACCTGTGCCAATGTTTAATAGCTTATCACTGTTGATGCAGTTTAAAGGGAATAAAAGTATGCTTGGAAGGTCTTAATCACTCTGTATAAAACCGCTTGGAGTCGAAGGCGATGGTATTTAACAGGACCCAGACTCCAAGCGGTCTTAAACTTAAATACCGACCAAGCACATATTATTTCCCATTCATAAATACCTATTTGGTCAAAAAAATCCAAACCTTTTGGTAAAAAAACCTGATTTTGCTCAACAAGTTCACTTCATGTTTTTTTAACACCCCTCTATAGCTAAATAATGGAGTGTCCAGCTTGCGAGTAAGATGTTAACAACTCCTTTTTTGGAGATAGGCACGCGACGCACATACTGCGCGATGTCATGCAAAACGCACCTGGGGCGTTGCGTTGTGAATTTAGGACTATGAAATACCGACTCACTGGTAGCATTGCGCATGCCTACGTGAGGACCAATAAAATGGAAAGAGGCATTGGATTTCATAGGAGCCAAAATTTCAAGTGAGACTGGAAAAGAGTTGAAGACCAGCCAGCCATGTCTTTATCATCCGTTTAAGACCGGCCACATAGCAGCTTCTCGACCATAGGAATGGATAAACTGCCATAGGTATTTATGAATTGTGATTTACATGTATTGTACGTGCAGTCTGATGTGCCCACTGGGATAAAATGAAGTACATGATTGTAAAATTGACCATGACATACTGTACCCGAGTAATAACTTTCTGTATTGTGGTCTCTGGATTACGGAAGTGTTGCTGGTAGTGCTTCATAGCCTTGTCCCTCCTGCTGAACCCGTTGTGACAGTGGTAGCAGTGCGAGTGGGCACCCTTGAAGTATTTCTGCTCGTGAATGATGCCGTGGACGATGCAGGATCTACATCACCGCAATATTTTAAGACCTGGGGAGGGATACAGTAGAGGATTGGTTTGGCAATTTTGACAAAAGCTGACAGCTATATGCACTTTGACAAAACATGAACTGTGGATCTTTTTATATGGTTCTCTTGCTGTAACAGGCACAAGTAAGCTATTGACCTGAGTTAGGACTCTTGTTCAGGCAGGCCGGATGCAAAGTTTTTCCTGAGACACAGCCGGCGCTTGGGCATGGCCTGTGACAATTGAGTCTATCAAACACTGGTATCTGCTAAGAATAACCAGCTCAGGTATCTGTCAATTTCATAAAACTTCCACAAATGCCACTATCTTGTCCTGCTGTCCACTGCCTTCAACATATCTTAATTAACCCTCTGCCACATGCAGCACAGTGTATCAGGTGGAAAAGTCTGGTGCACTTTGCTGCATTTCAGCTATCAACACCAGTGCATTAACAGCCAGTTCTGAAACAATGAGAGCTAATCCCATTGAACAATGCCTCAGTTGTATCCTGCTGCGTTTGAGGACCACAGACTCAGAGGCAATTTGGCCTTCAGACTTTTGACCTGATGGATCTTGCTGCACTCGGCAGGCTTGTCACTTAGACAAGTGTTGCATTCAACTCACATGGACGTTAAAAGTCATCTTGTAGCATGACCTGTGAAGAGAAAGTGAAAAACATTGTCCTTTGGCTTAACCTAAAACATATTTCTTGGGATCCAGTCACATGTATGCAAGCGCTTGGTCTTGTTCCCAAATGCAAACTCACCCCCAAAGTTGATGCCTTTATCCACGTGCTTGACCCTGTAGTGCGCCTTGAGGAGAATCTCATCAGTGAAGAGACTGTCCTGGGAGCAGAATGGACAGTGCAGATGCGGAGCCTTCATCAAGGAGTGGCTACACTCCCTGTCTGTGCATTGTATGGGTGTCCAGTCTGCCTCAGCGCCTTTCATCCGCACTGATGGATGCGCCTATAGTTGCGAAAAAAAAAACATGAGAAAAACTGTCAAGTAAACATGTATGATGTAAAAAAAAAAATGTGAATGTATAAAACGGCTACGTCAATAAAATCAGTAGATAATCTCATTTTCTACTCAAATCCAAATCTTCACAGCAGTTTTCAACAAGGACAGCAAGGAGGTTCGGATGCGGTTAGGTATGGGCAGATCCACTCTTCGGCAGTGCAAGTATCTGCGCTCTCCCCGCGTCAGCCTTGAGGTAAAGGTACAGCTTGCTCGGGCCCTAGTCATATCAAGGGTACTGTATGGTGCCACCACCCTGTCGTTGAAGGCAGCTGGCGTCAAACGCCTAGACAGTTATGGCCGAACCATTTGGCTTCACCTGCTCAACATCAAGTGGCAAGATCATGTGACAAATGAAAGACTGATGGAGATGATCGTCGACCGGTGGTGCTTCAGCAGTAGCACTGTGATGGAACGAAAGGCAGCATGGTTGGGCCATGTGGTCCGGCATGGCGGCGGCATGGCGGCAGCTGTTGTGGATGGGATGTCAGTGGGATGTCGTCACTCCGTGGGCCGGCCAAAGATGCGCTGGGTGGACAACATCCCTGAATGGTCTGGGTGTGACACCAACGAACTGAAAGCAGCAGCACTGGAAAGACGGGCTGTGGTGGGAGCGGCGCCAGTGATCCCAACTGTGTATAATTTGAAGAGGAGACCACGGGCAAATGCCTATGTCTAATTAATGAATGAATGAGTTTTCAAAGTGGTAGTTTATAAAAACCAGGCATAAAACATTTAACATAGAAACCACTCGCAGATGGGATCTCTTTTGAGGCATTGGAAGAGGTTTTAGAAGGCTTTCGTTGGGAGCCAACAGTCACCTCGGAAAGAATGTTGCAACCTGACGCTACTTCAGCGGTTGTGTAAAAAGTCTATGGAGAGTCAAAAAAAAATTCAGTATTTCCTAACAAAATTGGAAATGTTTCTCAGTCCCAGATTCATGTTTTATCATTTTTGCAATGACTGACCTTCATTGAGATGAAATATAAGGGAAAAAGCAGCATCAGGTTGCAACATTCTTTCCAACACCTCTGATTCTGAACCAACACAAGGAAGTGATGTAGAATAGTAGGGAGTACTGAGTACTACCCTAGCAGTCACTCCTAGAACTATGATGCTCCGCGTAGCGAAGCCTCATGGACAGAGAACCTCGCAAAATTGTTTGCTACTACAACACACCAACTATAAGTACAAAAACGTTCATCAAAACATAGACATTTTCTACAGAACCACTGCACAATTTGCCCATAAACTCCATACAATACTTCATGACATACGCACGTAAGTTGCGCCTAACAAACATCGCTGGATTCTGTCGGTTTTTAGGCCATAATGATGAAAAAATATGCCCTTTCTGCACTGAGCCAACCTGACTCTTGAAACGTGTACGCAGATTTGATCGATTGATGATTTTCTGTTCGCTCGGAGCACGCCGCAAGCAAATGATACGCTCATGCGTACAAGTGCAAGTACCGCTCCCCCGCAGCGTGCTCCGAGCGAACCGAAAATCAGTGATCGATCATTATCTTTGTGCACGTTTCTAGTGTCAGGTTGGCTCAGTGCGGAAAGGGCATATTTTTCATCATTTTGGCCTAAAAACCGACAGAATCCACCGATGTTTG
Organism: Patiria miniata; assembly: GCF_015706575.1. Taxonomy (NCBI): domain Eukaryota; kingdom Metazoa; phylum Echinodermata; class Asteroidea; order Valvatida; family Asterinidae; genus Patiria; species Patiria miniata. Next base: position 25,296,408 of record NW_024037073.1, on the reverse strand, counting down.
TTAGGCGCAACTTACATGAGTATCCTCGACTCACCATAATTGAGGCAGATATAGCGCGTGTTGTCCAACGCAAATTGAATGCGAGTGTGTCAAAACATATCCTGGTCGTTTTTGGTGGACTGACGATATGTCATGAGGGATTGTGCTGCAATTAACCATTTTGTGGGGTTCTGTGTCTATGCGGCTCCGCTCACGCGGAGCATCATAGTTCTAGGAGTAACCAAATACCGTAGCAGCAGCCATTCAATATTCATTGTGAAGTGTCCGGAAACTGGACAATTTTACATTTTGCTTTCTTAAAATTACTTTTGCGACGAGGTGTCCAACCTAAAGAATATAAACAATTGGTAATCCTTACTTTTAGGACCCCGTTCCTATATAGGAAGGGAAAGACTCACCAAAACAGCTGACTAAATGACACTTAATATGTTTGGCAGCAGATAAATTGACGTCCGAGTACGGAACTTTTCCCGGTTTAAGTTTGTGGAAAGAGCTAGGGCAGGGCTTTGATTTTAGAGGGAAATTGAGGGGTAAAAAGATGACGATGACAACCAGAAAACAGACTCAAAAACCAAGATGGCAAACGTGAAAGCTCGATGCAATGAAAGCTCGATGCTGATTGGCTGACAAAAAATAAACATCTTAATTATTTTTTTTAGCAGCCAATCAGCATCGGGCTTTCATTATGTAGGGCTTTCACGCGTGTTAGAACTACAACATGCATGTCTGACTGTGAAAAAAGGTAGGAAAGTCACATTTTTTTGAAAGTGCTTTCAAAACTAGAAAAAAGACTGCTTTAGCCTGCAAAAGTCAATTGGTACTGGACAGTCATCTGCAAAAGTCAGTTTTGAACAGAACTTGTAAAAAATAGAGGTGTCCTAAAAGTAAGGATTACCAAACAATTTTCCACAATCTCTTGGGTACCTACCACATAGATAGCCATTTTCAATAACTCCTTTGTCTTGAATAATCACATAAATTGGGGGGGGGGGATTCAAGGGGAAAAATTCACACCCTCCAGAAAAAAAAAAACATGGGTTTAAAGGGTTTCTGAAAATTCGATTCATTCCCAGCTGCGGCTTTGTCTACTATAATTATTTGAAGATTATGAAATTTCCACACAGCTACTCAGAAAGCGTCAGTTGTCAAATAAGAATAGACAAATAGGTATTATTTGGCTTCCGTTACGGGAGACGTATGCGTCTCGTTAAAAAAAAGAAGGATGCCAGTTCAGTATATGAACCTGAAGCAGTTGTGATCTGCGATGGAGGCCGATGTTTCGAAAGAGCTTGCATGCCCATCGAACGACACATGAGGGCAGCATTCAACAACATAAACACGCGACTGTACGGCGCTGTCTTCCGAGTGGCCGAAAGAAACTGTACCTGTTGTTACCTTTGCCACTTTCTTATTACTGGTACGTCAGTATTACTAATTTTATTTAACCATTTAATAAATGTTAACATTGATTTGGTTGTTTATATTAGCTATTGGTGAAATCTGCATTATAGTATTTAGTGAAACGTACTCCAACTTGTCCAAGAAGTGGCCATAGACGTACTTACTACTGCGTTTATTGTATAGCGTGGCATCCATAGCCACGCACGGCGCGCTGAATCGCAAGGCACAAACCGCGCAGGAAAATCGTGGTTTCTATCCCAAAAATCCGTTCAAAATTGCAAAACGGGTGTCATTAGAACTGAGGAAAAACTGCTTTGTCGGTAAAGGTGATTTTTGAGCAATAAAAAAAACACTTCTGACTCCAATAATGACCAAAACAAAACAGGGGCCCTACACTTCATGGTCGCCGTAATTTTTCCCTAAATGACCTAGGCCTATCTGTATCAGCCATCTGAAAGTGATATTTTGTCCTAAAAAGTCTAAATTAGCAGTGACAAATTTTGAATTTTTACCGAGAAAACACTTACAAATTTTCAGAGCAGTCCCATAGGGTTTGTGCACAGTGTGACAGTGTGACAAGTGATGGCCAGGTATGGGAATCTTTCCCAATTAACATCAAAGGAAAGATTCCCATACACTGTATTATGGCCATAACTTGCCACCCTGTGCACAAACCCTATGAGACTGGTCTGAAAATTTCTTAGTGTTTTTCTCAGTTAATACTTCAGTATTTTCCTAGCTCTACTGAAAGGAACGCTGGAACTTCGGTACGCATTTTCGTAAAAATTATTCACATTGCCAGGTTCATGGGCCGGTACGTATGGTCAACCTAGCCAACTGTGCAAACTGCAAAATGACACAGTTCCTGTGCCGTGCTGACCGGCCAATGTGGCCGTCCGTTCACGGTGACATTGTTGCAGTTTGCCATTTTTCAACGGCATTAGAGACTTACTTGCAAATATTACCGAACTGAATTTTTACACTCTAAATATATTTCCATACCAAACTGTGTATTTCTTGCTATTTTATTTTTGATTTTACGGATGATCCTGCAGTTTTCTGATGAACCATTGCACTGCCCGAGAAACGATTGCTTGTCTGCAGTCCATCATGAATCGATGACGATGTCAATTCAAAAAGTCATAGTCAGTGATTTCGAAAGTTTACCTATGGCAAAAAGTCGGATTTAGTGATTTCAAAAGTTTACCTCTGGCAAAAAAAAAAAAATACCTTTAGGTTTCTTTAAGATAATGTAAACTTTTAGAATTGATCAAATTAGGTTTTGCCCTTCACCGACGTATAAACACTGTATACTCAGTCTGTTACCTCCCGAGTGAAAGTTGGGAAAAATCAAGCCGGTGGGACTCGAACCCACGATGTCCAGTGCTTTCTAGTGCAGGTGTCTTACCACTCGACCACCGAGCTAACGGGATCTGTTGGCCGGTTCGATTTGAACTTTAGCAGCGGGTACCGCATTAACTATTTATTGCCAAATCACCCAGTATTGCTGTTCCAATGTGCAAGGAAACAGGTCATCTCGTACCTTGGGCAACTCGTACCTTGGACAACTCATACATTTAATGTGACATCATTATGCCAACTCGTACCTTGGACAACTCGTACCTTCAATAAAGACGTCTCGTTCCATTACGTGTAAGTCAAGTCGTACTGAATCAATTAAAAGTACAGACTGCTCTAGTAATATGTGTTTTAATTTTGGTTATTAGACTTCGCAAGAAAACAAATGCAGGAATTACTTTGACAGTCACCATATGTGAAGATGAAATGGTTACTCTCTCCTATTCATCTCAACATTTATTTCCATATTTTAAAGAACTTTCAGGTAACGGAAAGATTTCCATATATGAAGTTCACTAATTTTCCTCTGTATTGACTAACAAGCCCCCAGATAGCAATTTCTTGTCATCAAAGTCAATTTGAGCATTGAAAAAATACAAGCATTTTCTTAGAAAACACTTAGAATTTTTCAGTCCAATCTCATAGGGTTTGTACACAGGGTGTTGAGTGAACTTCGTATATGGAAATCTTTCCCAGGTAACTATACAAAAAGGTCAAGAAACGAATGTTTGTTAAAAATATGAGATTAATGATTATGTAAAGACACAACTGAAAAAAAGTAAATTTAGAGAAAGTAAATCTTTAAATTTGCTTTCTCTTATTTTGTATCTGTTAAGTGTTTAATTCTTTGCTAAAGCTCGTTCTGGATGAGAACATCATAAGCTTTGAACTTGCTACCTTGGTACTGGTGCACACAGAATGCGCATCGGGCACTGAAGCATTATAAAAAAAGTTTCCAAATATTCTTGAAGTAATAACTAACACTTCTTGGCAGCAATAATCCTTCTGTTTACAAAAAAGGACCACCCCACCCCCCCCAAAAAAATGTACTTAAAGAAAACAAAATAAAAGTTTCAAAATATTCTCTAAAGGGTACAGTCCATCATTTGTAAATTGTGTATTTTACTCGTTTGAAGCAACAAACACGCTCAAAATCTAAAGAAGGGTACTGAACAACTAATTTGGTGAAGTTTCAGCTCAGCTTCAGCTGTAGGCCTACATTTCGAGTAAAACAACATTCTAGGATTTCGATTTCAAATCAAAAGATGCTGAATCTTGTTTTGAATTTGGCCTGAATTCAGTGTTGGAGACACGTTCTCACTGAGCTAATTGCAGCTACGCAATGTCACGCACTGATCTGATGAATTAAAACAACCGCGCGAGCGTGTGCATCATGTCAACGCTTGCGCGCACTTCGCCAACTAAAAAAAGGAACTACTAACGGAAATTTCCAACCATGTGCCTTTAGATGCATCGTTGGAAAGGCCTTCTTTCATTGATTTCTTCCCAATGACAGCATGCCAGAACAAATAATTTCACAGGGAGTTTTTGTCCCCTTACTATCTTTCAACCAAGTAGTTATTCAACACTAAATATAGTTTTGGATAGCTGCAAATGATGGACTGTAGCTTTAAATGATCACTTAAACTTCTTGGCAGCAATAACAAAATATTGAGTGCATACATGTATGTACATGTATATAGCCACGTTCATGGGTCTATATCAAGCCATATCTTATTTTTCCTCTGAAAACAACATAAGAATGTATACATGTCATCAATAGCAGCCCCAATGCAGTATACAAGGTAGAAAAGCCACCAAAATCATAATTTTTTTCATATTTTAGTATAAAGCATAAATAATGAAATGTCTCTCCTGAAGACAGTCAGAGCATACTGACCGGAACTTCGAGTTGATACCTCTGGTGCTTTTCAGAACCATTCTCTTAGTTGAGAAATTATTCTCCCATGGTGTTTCCGCAAACCTTTCATTATTTAGTATCTCCACCATGCAAAGCCTCAACTCTTACTTAGAAAGCATAATTCTGTTTCAAGTCGACCAAATGCTTCGTAAATGATTGCTGCATGGTGTGAAGTAAGCTTAATCTCATCTGGGTTTGGATAATAGGGGAAAAGGGAAAACTTTAGTATTTGCCAAATTTCAAGGCCTCCGCCAATTTTCAACTGCTGGACAAAAACTAGATGTGCCTCCAGCTCTACATGTCAAATTCGTGATGAGCATTGGAGCTGGAGTTTCTCATCTCCATCTTGTATTGCAAGTTTTCAATACCTTAAAATTTGGGACTCTCATAGACAGTATTGAGAGTCCCAAATGTTTGGACAACTATTGGAAAGAGTTCCACACCTGGACATCACTTGACACCCGGTGCACAAACCCTAAGACACTGGTCTGAAAAATTTGAAGTGTTTTCTTCGTAAACGTTTCAATATTTTCCCTGCTAAATTTGACTTTTAAACATGTCATCCGTTTCTGATGGCTGATAGGTCACTGTGGGGAAATATTAGTGATGTGTATGCAATATGTATGGAATTCTTCCCCAACTATTTTTTCCCCAGCAGTTGGAAAATGACGGAGGCCATGAAAAATTGCCTCAACAGAAATTGTCCTTTTCCCCGATTATCCAAACCTAGTTGAGATTAAACTCACCTAAATACCATGCAGCAGTCATCACAAAGCAAAGGATCGACTTGAAACAGAACTACACTGGCTAAAATATGGGGAAACAATGATGATATTGGTGGCTTTTCAGATAGAACCGTCGCGTCGCAGCCGTGTTGTGGCGACATTTACAGCTCGCATCTCATACTGGTATGGTATCCACATATACATCGCACTGCCTTGAGACATGTACACGATATGGTTACCATACTATTTTCAGGTGCACGTTGTGATTTCAAATTTTGACCCCTCCCCCTAGATATCCCACTGGTCATGGCTTTCAATAGTATACAACTGCTTTATGTGCAGTTTCTTTATATTTCCAGTGTGTTTTTGGTCCAACGTAATAACACCAAAATGGATGAGAAGCAGGGAGCAACTTCTGATGATGTCCCAACTGGGGAGGTAACGTCAACCACAGTTACAGAGGGTGATGTTGTCAAGATGCCAACAGATGTGGCCATCACTATGGATGCTATTCCCAATGAAGATGAGGAGGACAAATCCAAAGGTGACTTGTTATTCTTTTACTTGGTGAAGACGTTTGCTCCTTTGCCAGGTCAGCTACTTGAGTGTAATCCCATTCATGTGATTTTGTCCATTCTTGCTTATTGAAAACTTAATACTTTAACCCAGTGAAATTAATCTTGCTGCAAAATAGTTTTGTTGCTTTCCAGGTAAGTTTTTTTAATTGGGGGAATGAGGGTTCAATATCATAAAAATATTGCACCTTTACTTGGTACTTGGTACTTGGTGGTTATCCTGAATACTCCACGTGGAAGTCTAGCAAGGAGGCCTTGGGGAAGTGGAACTAAACTAAATCCTTAAAGGTGTTGTGGTTTGGGGCGTCTGTGGTGTCTTGATGGAGCTTGTTCCATTTCCGGATAGTTCTGGGTAGGAATGACTGCATATAGATGTCTGTCTTTGCTGCAATTTCTGTGAACTGGTAGTTGTGAATTCTACGAGCTGGTGCTGGTTTGGGGACTATGGATGATGAGTTAATGTGAACTATGTTGTGTATTATTCTAGTAGGTAAGTAGGTAAGTTGGTTAACTTTCCTTCTCTCTTCCAGTGAAGACCAGCCTAGGGTTGTCAACATGTCGGTCACACTGCTCAGTCTGGAATAATCTCGCATTACGAAACGAGCAGCCCTCATCAGTTGCACTTTTTCCAGGAATGTTATGTTCTTAGCTATGTGAGGGTTCCAAGCAATGCTGCCATATTCTAGGTGTGGTCTGACTACTGCTAAGTACAGCATTTCTTTGACTGATCTGGATGCAGAATGACAATTTATTTTGATGAAGTTCAATATACGACTTGCTTTGGAAGTGGCATGTGCTGTTTGGTGATTCCAACTTAGGTTATTCTGAATGATTATTCCAAAATATGTCATGTTGGTTTTCTCTACGAGGTTGGATCCTAACATGGTGTCGTTAGTTTTGCCGGGGGCCCGCTTCCCGGAGATTCACATGATGTTACATTTGCTGGAGTTAAATTTCATTCCCCAGGTTTGCGCCCAGTGAGCCAAGTTGTCCAGGTCTTTTTGGAACATCAGTTCATCAGTTGATGAGCAGATCTTCCGATATAACAGGCAGTCGTCAGCGAAAAGGCAAGTTGTGCCAGTCACCGATTTGCTTATGTCGTTGATGAAAAGTAAAAACAGGTGGGGGCCAAGCACGGTGCCTTGTGGTATGCCACTGTCGACACTTTGCCATTTCAAAGATTTTCTATTTACCACAACTCTTTGTGACCTGTTGGTTAAGAATTCCCTGATCCATCTCTGTGTTTTTCCCCTTATCCCGTAGTAGTCTAATGTTTGGACCAGTTTTTGATGAGAAACTATGTCGAATGCTTTGGAGAAGTCAAGTACTGCCATGTCTGTGGTGATTTGTTAGGACAGGCCTTTACGAAAAGCATGTTGGTTTTCGTTCAGGATGTCGTGTTTCTGGAGGTGTTTCATTTATTGGCTATCAATGATGTGCTCTAATAACTTAAAACAAACAGAGGTCAACGACACAGGTCTGTAGTCTCGTGCCGGATCTGCACGAGAGCCTTTCTTAAAAATGGGTGTTACGTTGGCTTTCTTCCAGTCAGATGGTAGAAAACCCAGGTCAAGTGATTGTTGGAATATGAATGCGAGCACTGGGGCAACTTCATTGGCAGCTAGTTTCAAGTTGAGCGACGTCAGTAACTTGAGGACTCTGCTAACAGACACGGTGATGTTTTGTCAAGTCTGGGTAGGGACTCGGTGGTAGAACTGGCTGCACATCGGTGTCATCCCTGCTGAAAACACTACAGAATTGGTCTTGTAGGGTTTCAGCTTTTTCTTGGTCAGATGTGATATTTTTCCCGTTGAGTTTTAGAACCTGAACCCCTGTGTTGTCTTTACAAGTGCTGTTTACGTAGCGCCAAAATTTCTGGGGGTTACCTGTAGATGTAGTTTCTTGTAAATGTGTGCGTTTAGCCCTTCGGATTTCGCTGTTCACTTGCTTTTGGGTCATTCCACCGGGTTGGGAAGCAGTGCATGTTACATCCATATATTTGGTTATATTATTAACAGTATCAATGCATTCTAAACAATTGCTCAATTTAATATTTGTCTTAAGTTGTTTCAATACTTGAGAAAGTTTGAAATCATTTGAAAGTACTTTGACAAAAATATGAGCAAAAATGTATTAATTGCCTTTTGTTCGAGATTGTAGTCATCTGCGATGTTGATAATTTTGGATTGAATACCGTTTGCCGAGAAAGTACATGTACCAGTCCTTGGGTTCCAAAGCATGCCCGGGATGTTGAAGTCTCCTCCAAGAATGACGAATGGGGAGTTTACCTGAGCCTGCAATTTACTCAGACTTCTGTCTAGGTTTTTTGGAGATTCTGGCCTGTAGGAGTCGGGGGCTCTATAATATGCAGCGATGAAGATGTCCTCTCCTTTCGGCTTGAGCGGTAGTTGGCACCAGAGTAATTCACAACCATCTTCAGAAAGTTCAATGGCTGAGAAACCATCCTTAACCAAGATAAAGACACCTCCGCCACGTCTGTCGTTTCCTCTGTCCTTGAACCTTTGTTCAACTGTTAAACTTGTGAATTTCTGATGAATGAATGCAAGTTTACAAAGCCATTCATATCTTAAAACATTCATTCTTTTATAAAGCCCTGTCCGCACTGGACTTTTTTTTGGTCAAACTTACCGAGACTATGGGTACTTTTCCTGTTTTAAGTCCATTGCGGACAGCCTAGGACGTTTTCCTCTCAGTTACTTTTCCTGAGTCCAACGGTTACTTTTACTGGCCAACTGCTGCCCAGGAAAACTGACCACGCGCCCAGGAAAATTGACCAGGTCACTTTTCCCGAGACGATAAGTCCAGTGCGGACAGTGCGAGTCGGTAAAAGTGGCTCAGGAAAGTGACATCCGGCCCGAGTGCGAGTATCATGCATACAGAAACAGCACGATCCCACACGTGATGTGGCCGAACATTTTGTGGAAACACGTACGCTGCGGTGTGTCAAGTCTGAGCGCTAAAATCTTGTTATAAATATATTTTAACGGAGAATACATTCACAGAAAATATCAAGATCACCTTCTGGGAAATACTTTGCAGTTATTCCTTTTCTCCACCAATGTTTGTTTTGTATTTTCTACGATCCAATTTCGTCCTGTTACGCCGTGTAGTCTGCATGGCACCGTACGTAGGCCGCAGTCCCTGGTTTCGGTCCTACAGTGTACATCATAGCTTTGATTCTGTTAGCATGCGGTGGGAACCAGCGATTACCGATGGAACTGCTGCCGCATGGCTTCGATGTCGTCCATCACAAATGCATCAGAATAGTAGGCATTTTCGTCAAGATTTATCGTGTCAAGATGAAATAACATCGTATGTTACGATTATATTGTGCATTTTAATGGTGTGTGTAATATTATACTGTGCCTATCGGGGGCTGAAAAAAAAATGTGATCGGCATTTTATTTCCTGTGCACGTGACTGTGACAGCTCGGTCACTTCTCCCACACGGTCTGGGTAAAATTCCCCGTGTCGAAAGTCCAAGTGCAGACAGTGGTCACATTTGACCATTTCTCATTTTACCATCGTCTCGGTAAAACCTTCCAAAAAAAAAAGTCCAGTGCGGACACGGCTTAAGATGGAATTTTGCGTCGTGAGTGATTTTTTTCCAAATTTCACTCGGGAGGTACCACACTGAGTATACAGTGTTTATACGTCGGTGCAGGGGGAAACCTAATTTGATTCATTCTTTTGTTGATTAATACAAAGCCCATTAAAAAAGGCAAATAAATATATCACAATATTATGAGGCATCAATAAAGTATCAAGTATCAGAAAAGCATACTAGTTCAAATACCAGAATGGTGATAGTACATAGCATTATTTGTGCTTGGCAGTTTTGAATTACGCACACAAAAACAGCAGCTTTTAGAAATTGGTCATTTTTGGGAACCGTCCAAATAAAGATATTTATATATAGGTTTATCTCAAACTTTACAATGAGGTTCATATTTTAAAGCATTAATCTTTTTTCAGGTACTGTGTACAATTGTTGTACATCTATATTAACAGTATTCAACTTTGGGATGTTTCTTATTCAAAATTTGCAATTCATTGATCTGTTTGTCAGTGTGAACTGATTTTGTTGTGCAGTGTCTCACTTAAAAACTCATAATTAAACTTACAAATATCTCATGCCTAAAAAAAAATCAAAGTAAACTTATTTTCTCTGATTGGAGGTGGTCTTTTAATTTGTTTGTTTTTGTGCATCAGGTCTTGACCCACAAGATAACCATTCCACCAGCACCTCTGACGTACCGGTGACTGGGGCTGCCATGACGGATCCTTATCACTATCTGACGCAACAGCACTTCACCTCAGAGATCTTCAAGATTGAGATCCAAAACCTCCCAAGATATTTTGGATTTGCGGTGAGTTTGCTCTCTATGCTTTCAACTCTCGATAATGATAATACAGTTTGTGCTCTGTTAAGAGTTTATAATGTTTTCCATGGTGAAGATTTCTCAGGGTCTTTTTGTAATTTTGTTTAACAGAATTTAAAGGCAATTGGATGAATTTCACTAAAACCTGGAAATATCCTAGCCTCATGTCTATATGAAAGTAATGGTAAACTGCATGTACATGTAGAAAGTTGTAATCTTTTTTCCAGTGCACTTTTTACAATGCCCGTACACTTTAATAGTTGTTTCTTCCGTTGCTGTGATATCGCTTTAGGTATTTTACATTTACAGCTTTGTGATTTTCTGTGTAACTTGTGAAACTAAAATTCATTGCATTGCAGTGTGTTGTTAAAGTATCTGACTGACTGCCTGTGCCTCGTGCACAATGAACAAACAGTCACATCAACCTCAACCAGAACACTTTGTAACTTTCCGTCCTTAAACAGCAGTGACACTGAAGTTCCAGCTCATGACATCACTGTATTGCTCATGAATATGGAACTTGGCACTTTCTTAAAAGTATTTTAAAGCCTGGAGCATCGTAACCCTTCATCAACTAAAAACCTCAAAATCTGTTTCAAACACTTTAAATATCTGCAGTGGAAAATGTAGGGTTATACTGTACAAATGTACAAATGTAGATGTTTGTGCCAACTCATGTATATTTTCACACAGACAAAGCTTAAAAACAAACTTGCTCATTGAAACGCACACAAAAACCTCATTCAAGTAACATTTAACGTGTACATAAGTATGCAGTTTTGTAATCCATTTGCCTAGACGATCATTTTCAAGTATTTCTGAACCAAGAATGTAAGATTTGCTGTGATCTGGCAGATGCATGATGGGCGCAGATACAAGTGGCGCTTTCAGCGTGCTCAATGCATGTTCCTGTGCCTCTTCCCATTTCACATGATTTGGTTTTCCTTTCTTAGTCAGATCGGAAAAGTTCGGAATGAATTTGCAATAGTAATTAACAAGGCTTATAAGTGATCGAACTTCCTTTTTCATTCGTGGACAAGATGCATTCAGGATTTTTGTGATCTTTTCCGTCTGTGGCTTTACAACACCGTTTCCTACAATGTGCCCTAGAAAATCAAGGAAATCATATCCGGCCATAATTTGCCTTGCGCAAGGGGTTCAAAACATCTTGAATTGTTTCGATATATTAGAATATCATCAATGAAATTCACGACATGCTGTATGTTTTCCAGCAATTTTCTCATCATGCGTATGAAAGTAGCCGGTGCATTTACCGTTCTGAAAGGTAACAGAGTGAATCGAACTATGTACTTTTTGAGGAGATTTGCGTGAAATGTGTGTGGCTTACTGTTCATCTCAATACAGTTGTCGTGTTGTGCAACTTTCCGTAATACAGGAAATGGCCCTTTCCATTGCATGAGTCATTTGTTCGCGTCAGTTGGCAGGACAACTAATACTTGGGGACCGGTATCAAACTTTTGATCTCAAGTACGCGCGTCGTAGTATTTCTTATAGCTAGTACTGGACTTCGCGAGTTCTTCTCAAGCTAGTTCGCAAGTAGACTCTAGCCGTTCACACAAGTCTATGACATACTGGTAAGTTGTCTTTACCTCTTTATCTAATTTTTCTCCAGTCCATAACTCTCTGAGGATAGTAAGAGGACCTCGTACTGAACAACCGTACTGTACATGAGCTCAAAGGGAGAGTAGCCTGTGCTCTCTTGCGGAGATTCTCAATATGCGAACAACAGCTCAGGGATATACCGATCCCAATCACGCGGTCTCTCACTGCACATGCGCCTTAACAGTCCATTACAGATTGGATGGTAGGGTGTAGTTTGCAGTTGTTTCATTGACATAAGTCTGCGTATTTCTTTTATTAGATCGGAGGTGAATTGTGCGCCCATACCTGATAGCATTTCATTTAGATCATTGGAGTGAAGATTTCAAACAACGCTTCCATTACGCGTTCTGTTTCAATAGGGCTACGGCTTCCGAATAGCGCGTTGCATAGTCGACCAAAGTCAGAATGTGAATTGGTCCTATCAAGTCTACGGCTACTCGTCTAAACGGCGTATCAATTAAAGGTATTCTACCTACATGTAGAGTAACCGTGCCGACACGACCTTTCGCGACCGTTCTTTGGCATATGTCACAGGAAACGCAGTATCTTCTGATGTCGCCTTGCAAGTACGCAGTCTTTTGTTTTCTTGATACCAAGATGCCCTGCCATGGTGGAATTGTGTACATGCTTCAATACCTTTGAGTGCATTTTCTTTGGGAGTACCAACTGTGTGATTACACAATTTTTTCTGTCGACGGTGAAGCGAATTCATGGTAGAGTAATCCGTCCGAGACGAAATACCTAGTTTCGTTTTCCTTACCCGTTCGTCGGCTTTGACGTGTTTCCCCGAGGGTCAATAGCTTTTCCAACAACGGATGTTCATGTTGCGATTTAATTATTTACGTACGAGATTCCGAGAGATTTTGCACTTCGGGAACTTTAAGATGATGCAAGTTCGTGACTTTCTTTAGCTTTTGCGCTCTTGTCTCAACTGCAGCTGTTTTCTCGTCGCGAGGGCTTTGGCATTTCTGTTCCGGTGTGTCATTTCGTTTACCTGACCAACTGGGATCAGGATCACGTGGGTCTTTAACACCTGTTATGTTTCCCTATAATATCGTACAAGGGATTTGGCATACACTATGCATTCACGGTTCCTACAAAATACAGCGAATCTATTTCAATACGCGCGACTGAAACATTCCGTGTACTGTCTAGAAGAACACACTTTTGTTTTGGCTCCAACATTTGTTCCTTCTACTAAACTCTGTTTGACGAAAACCGTACTACATCAGCTATCACGCAGAACCGTAATTAACCGTTTCGATGCCCTACTGGAATTTGATTACTGATTGTACATGTGACACTAATCATGGGGACTTCATGCCCACAAGACAGTTTCAAATTTTCTCCTATTTGACCTGCACATTCGCATAGTGCAGGCCTCGATCTTGGGCAAAAAAGGGGCAGGCCACTTTGGCCTTGCCCTCATCAAAATTCCACAGGGCACCAAGGCCAACTCAAGGGGGCACCAAGGTCAATCATTTCAATACCTTTAATTTACATTTATTTACAGCCATTGTATACACGCCTATTTTCTAGGTCACATAAACAATCAAGAGTATTCAGTTCTTGTACAAATGTACACCATGTTCAAAGAGCTTCGTTTCCGATTTCGCTTTATCGCTTGTAGCTTTTAATGTTCTGATCAAATTTTTAAATTAATCGCTTTCTTCGTAATATCATACAGTTAAAATAATACAGTTGATGTTTCTGTAAGATAACATTGACTAATGTTGATCTGGAATCTTCAAACTTAGGCACCCAAATAGCACTGTTAGCAGGCGTGGCATGCGGTAAACATGACGACAGTCACTTGTCCACTGCGGCGATTCCTCCATTTTTTAAGTATCGTGTCGGCCTTACACCATTTGTGTTAACATTTTTGGGGCTATTTTCTGTACCTTTCGTGGTGCAGAAAGACATAAAAATGTTCTAAAAAATTGATTGAAAACAAACACGTCATTGAACAGATTTCACTGCAATCATCAACTTGACAACTTGCCCGCACAATATGTCAGTCACGTGAAAATACATGTGATATTAACGTTGCAATATTGACCAATCAACGCCAAGGTTTTCCTGGTAGTTGAATATATTAGCCCTAACCCCCTAGGCCCTTGTTGCTTACAACCATCCTCAATCCTCCAAAATCCTCCAAAATTTTTTACAACTCCGTCTAAATTTTTCAAAATTGTCAGACAGTCCTGCCTCAAAATGCATTCATCCTCAATCCTCCAAAATCCTCCTCATCCCAAAATTTTGCACTCGTGTTTAAATGAAGGATAACCAACTCCAAATCCTTCAAAATCATCAGACAGTCCTGCCTCAAAATGCATTCATCCTCAATCCTCCAAAATCCTCTTGTGCTTCAATCACCATTCATCCTCAATCCTCCAAAATCCTCATGTGCTTCAATCACCATTCATCCTCAATCCTCTAGAATCCTCCAAAACCGCCAGGAGGATTTTGGAGGAGTGAGGTGGGTTAGGGTTAGTGTATTATGATAATTACGCTCCGGTTAGCGGTTGTTGCAATGGCATAATGTGCATAATGTACGGTACATCGTACAGTGGCACCGCGCCGTATGTTGGGCCATAGCCAGGAGATCGGGAAGGGCTGCGCTGGGTTATGGTGTACCGGGGGTATGAGATGACGCGCGTGTGTACGTAGTTACGAATACCACAACGATAACTATTAAAAGACGTGTATTATTTTCGCCGCGACTAGACATTTGTTGAATGGTGTTTGTATGCACAGATCCTCTTCACAATATCTGTGATGTGTGATTGTCATGACGGGACATGCAGAGGTAAAATACAAACATGACAAAAGGGCACGCTGGCCAAGTTGGCCGCGACGTGTGTATTTTTTGAAGGGGCATTGCGGCCAAGTTGGAAGGGCATGCGGCCTTTGGTCGCGGTGGCCGCGGTAAAGATCGAGGCCTGATAGCGATGACTTTTTGGTTATGCACCCAGCAACTTTTTGTATTTCTTGCCCTGTTTCTTCGTCGGTTCGTTCTGTTACTTCCAGACTTGCAGATTGAGCTAGATAGCCCTATGAACAAGAACAATACAAGCACTGTCAAACTAATCCTAGCGCAAGTGCGTTTGTGAGGGGAGATTCCAGAAATACTGAACTTAAGCAACAACAGGTTACTGGAAAATGAATAACAGCGTTTTAGAGGACACCCGATATATCACATGTATCCAACAACTCTTGGATGACATCTCTAGTTTGAGCTTGAAGCATGAACTGTCGAAGAGGATATTCTGGGATTTCTGTCAAAACAAGATTCGCAGTTTCACAATCCAGTTTTGCAGAGAGAAACAAATGCTGCGCAAGAATAGGTTAAAATTTCTGGAGCAGAAACTTTTTCAGAGCTGTAAAAACCTGTCAGATAATCCCTCGCCTCAGAATCTCAGTACATTTGACAAGCTCAATCTGGAGTATAATGTTGCATCTGAATATGAGTCAAAAGGGGCTAGAATAAGATCTAAGACGAGATGGTTTGAGGAAGGAGAAAAAAATACAAAATATTTTTTGAACCTGGAAAAGTGTAATGCCAAACGCAGAAGTTTTTGCACTCTGGTGAATGACCAAGGTGTGCAATTCCAAGATCAGGATGATATTTTAGAAGAACAGGTCAAATTCTATGAACGTCTGTATTCACCAATTGTCAAAGATGTTGACTTAAAATTTGCTGAATTCGTGAATGATTGTGACATAGAACACCTCTCTGAGGATGAAAAACTTACTTGTGAGGGCAAAATTATGCTTGATGAGTGTACTGATGCCTTGGGGGAAATGGCCAATGACAAGAGCCCTGGGCTGGATGGCCTTACAAAGGAATTCTATGTCACCTTCTGGAACGTGATTGGGCCAATTGTTGTTGACAGTTTAAATGAAGCCTATGACAATGGAGAACTGTCAGTGTCGCAGAAGAGGGGATTAATCTCATTGTTGTACAAAGGGAAAGGGGATGTACGTTCACTAAACAATTGGAGACCGATTTCGCTTCTGAATATTGATTACATGTATAAGATAGCCACAAGAGTCCTTGCATCAAGAATTCGCCATGTTCTACCTTCACTTATTAGCCCAGACCAAACGGGATTCATGAAAGGTCGATTCATTGGCGAAAACATCAGACTCATGGAAGACATTATTCGCCAGTGTGAAAAGTGTAACATTCCAGGTTTCATGCTTTCATTGGATTTTAAAAAGGCTTTTGGCTGTATTGATAGGAAGTACTTAATGAGAGTCCTGAAGTACATGAACTTTGGCCCTTCCTTGAGAAAGTGGACTAGTACTGTGTACAATGATTCCATGAGCTGTATCATCAATAATGGATGGGTCTCAGGTTATTTCAATCTCCACAGAGGAGTACGGCAAGGCTGTCCACTCCCGCCTTTACTCTTTATACTTGGTGTGGAAATATTAGTGGCTAAGATCAAGCAGAGTCCATTAATTACAGGTATTTCATTGCCAAAGAGGGATTATCCTATCAATACAGTCACCCTCACTCAGTACGCAGATGATATGACACTTTTTCTCGGTAATGATAATTCTTTTAGTCCTGTATTTAGTATTTTAGAAGAATTTGAATCTGTGTCAGGCCTGTCACTCAACAAAAATAAGACAGAGGCTATGTGGATTGGTAGAAATAGAACAAGACTGGACCACCCTATTGATGTTATTTGGAAGTCAGAAATCACCACCTTGGGTATTGTGTTCTCTAGCTTCACTCCAGCTCAAGACATTGAGCAGAAGTGGACACGGAGACTAGCCAAAATGAGGAAAATTTTGAAAATGTGGGCCATGAGAAAACTTACTATGAAAGGTAAAATCATCATAGTGAAATCATTGCTTTTCTCGCAGATTCTCTACCCAGCTTTATCACTCATTGTTCCTGAGTCTATTCAAAAGCAGGTTAATTCATGTATTTTCAAATTTGTTTGGGGTGGAAGCGAGAAGGTTAAGAGAAACACTATAGTAGGTGCATATGACCAAGGTGGTTTGAATATGATTGATGTGAAAAGTGTTATTAACACCTTGCATTTGAAATGGTTAAAAAGACTAGCCAATGATGATATCCTTCCTTGGAAGAATTGTGCTTTGTTTGAATTTGATAAACTTGGTCCAGATCTCTCTGTATTTCACAGTAACTGTAGTGCCAAAGATTTGCTCTGCTGTTCTGATCTGAATAACCTTGCGCCCTTCTATAAGAACATCATTTTGTCTTGGCTGGAAGTCAACCCACGGGCAGAGGCTGCAGACATTACTGAAGTTGCGAAGCAAAGAATTTGGAATAACCATGCAGTCAAATTCAAGGGTAAACCGATTTTTCTGAAAAAGTGGATCTCAGCTGGTGTCATTTACGTTTATCATCTTTATGACAACCACGGTAATTTCATGACCCCTGATCAGATTAGGCAAATCATTGGCAACAACGGTAACTACTTACTGGAATATTATATTGTCATTAATTCCCTTCCCGTGGAATGGAAACAACTTTCCAAAGAAACGATTGGTAACATTAATATTGATGTTCGAAATGAGCTAATTAAGATGAATATGAAGCGCATAAGGAAGAAATTTACTGACACAAAATTCACTACACCCATAGCAGAGACATTTTGGAAAAACAAATTCCCCACTCATAACTTTGTTTGGGATGTAATATGGAAGAGGCTCAACTATTGCTGTCCAGACAGTAAGTCCTTTTCAATCAATTGGAAAATCATTCATAACTGTTACCCCACGCAAGTCTGGCTTTGCAAAAGGAAGAAGAGTGATTCAGAAAATTGTACATTTTGTCATGATAGTATTGATTACATTGAACACTTTTTTTGGTCGTGTAAAATGGTAAAACCCCTTTGGAACGAAATCGAAAAGATTGCTGCATCTACATGTACATTAAGTATGGCAAATCGATCAGTCTGTCCGTGGAAAATATTCTTTTCGGAGTCGGGGAAACATACAATAGTTATCGGTTTCTGAATACTTTAATTAATATAGGTAAACAAACAGTGAGTCGTTTTAAATTTGGCCAGTATTCCAACCTTATCATCCTTTTTGGGCAGGAACTGCAGCTTCGTCATGTCGAGTAAACTGTTTTGTTAGAATGTTTTGTTGTGTGTAATTCATTAGTACCTATAGAGCAGACGATTAACTGTACATGTACATAGATTATTGTTATTTAATTGTTGATTGTATCTTTGAATAAAACAGAAAAAAAGAAAGAAAAAAAAACTTGATTCCTTGTGACTTAGTGCACGTTACATAATCGCCAACATGACATGACAATCTGTCTATAGGCATCGCAATTTGGGCTTCTCAATGCACGCTGCCTAGCAAGGGCTTCCATAAACCACCTTGAACATCTATCGTGTATTACCACACACCTGAGACTACTGGCTTTTCTCAATTTGTTTTTTCATTTCCCGGATGAGCCCCCATTTGTCACATTCCCTGGTTTGCTCCTCCCCAAGAAATATAACCCTCAGTAGTCTGGAACACCGTCACACAAAATAAATTGTCAAGTGAATTGACATTTTATTTTTTGTGACAATTTATTTTGTGTGACGGGTGTACCAGACTTCTGATGGTCATATTTCTTGGGGAGGGGCAAACCAGGGAATGTGACACTGACAGTTGGTTGCAAACTGTTCTGGTCCTGCACATTACTAATGACACAGGAAGTATTGACAATTCCCTACTTTAAAGTAAAATACTTTTCTATTCTTGATAATATGCTGTGAATGTTTCTCGTTACCAGTAAGGCGTTTCACGGTAATATGCGCCAATCACAAGATGGAATTTTTGCAGATGAAAATTAGGTTTTGCCCTTCTCCGACGTATATGCACTGTTTACTCAGTGTGTTAAGGGCCTGTCACATTATATGCGATCTCATAGGAGACCTTACGGCGACCAAAAATATTTCATAAATTTAACAATCGCAGCGAGGACGCAAGAAAATGACAATTTTCTGACGCTCATACTGTGCCCTCCCCACGCTTACGATGCGCTCAACTGGCTCTCTATGCGCCCCTGTCAAGCTCAATTACTCTATCTAGTCGCTGCCGCTGCGCTGTTACTGCGCTCACACTACGCTCTGCTCGCTGTTGATACGTCCTAATACCTCGCGTCGCGCTCTCTATTAGACCAAAATACGCTCATGTGACGTCACTTGCGCTGTATAAATACCACGACAAAACGGTCAATACACAGTCCAGTTTCAAAATTATTCTACAAGTTCATCGCAGTCAAGTTACTTTCTCATGGAGACTACATGTACATCAACTGTCTTGCCCCTAGGCTGCCTCAATGCCACTTCAATGTCGCACGATTCACGCTCGCACAGCCCCTCGAGTTGCGTCATTGCGGCGCCTTGGCCAGAGCGTAGAGGTGTTGCGATTGTTTTGGGCATGTTCAAAGATCTTGGCACTCATCGGAGACCATTAAGACCCTCCGGGGCCCATCTGGCAACTTGTATGTAGTTGTTGCTGCGATCTAGTAGTTGTTTTTGCACCCCAGCTATTTTTCAAGGACGCAGTAAGAGCGCACATAAGATCACAGACAGTGTGACAGGGGCTTTACCTCCTGAGAGAAAGTTGCCTCATACACGAATATCAATGCGTTATGTACCGCGTGTGCAAGCACTGAGAAAAAGGAACATTGTTCTTGACAGCTTTCCAGTGACTGCTGACTCGCTGTGTGTTGTACATGCCCTTGGCTTGGTGGCTTGCTGCCGCTTGGCCTGGCAGCATGGTGCTCTTGGTCATTTTCTGCCTGCATGTGGAATCACATGAAGCTCAATCTGCTTCCCTGGCTGCGATTCCGTCTTGGGAAGCAACGACAGCACATGTCTTACCACTCGACCACCGAGCTAACGGGATCGGATGGCCGGTTCGAACAGAAAATTCCATCTTATAATACATGTAGTTTATGCGGTACCTGCCGCTATGTACATCAGATTCGAACCGGCCACCCGATCCCGTTAGCTCGGTGGTCGAGTGGTAAGACATCTGCACTAGAAAGCAGGAGGTCGTGGGTTGGAGTCCCACCCGAGTGATTTTTTCCAACTTTCACTCGGGAGGTAATACACTGAGTATACAGTGTTTAAAAACGTTGGTGCAGGGCAAAACCTAATTTGATTTATATCACCCCGACGCAAAAATTCCATCTTATAACGACAGCACAGTTTGAGGAATGAGAAAGCCTTGACTACAGCTGCACGATAGTCAGCGTTAGTCAGCACTGTAGACGAGGGAATTAATTGAGCTATTGATAAGTCTGAAGATTTTCTGCAAGTTTTAGATATTCAATAGCTTGGGCAGGCAAAGTATAAGTTGTTCCCAGAGTATAAATAATTGCAGCTGAAGCGTTCAGTGAGTTCAGAATGAAAAAAAATGGCAGTATTGATGATAACCATACAGAGGAGCTTGCCTGCTTGCTTGGGACAATTTGGCAACTGTGCTGATTGCTTGCACACTTTAACTACAGTACTACCAAGATGTACAAAGCAAGAGTGGCTACTAAACAGGTAGTGTGGGTAACGAAATTAATTCAAAAAATGATGTCTTTAAAGAAAGTCTCTGGCAAGAATATTGGAATCACACCAACAATAATTGTTGGCACCCAGAGTCCTGCTGATATCTTTGCTGCTCGAGATTTAGAGGCTTTTTCCTTGAATGTCAGAGGATTGCGCACTGCAGAGAATCTCTCAGCTGCTATGATCACTACAAAATAACTAGAAACAGCAACAAACATGTATTTGAATCCCGGGACATACCGTTATTTTGTTTTACCGTTTTGGATTTTCTCAAAAACAAACACAGCGAACGAACTTTTGACCGTTTGTCGTTTTACAGTTTTGTGAAACGGTCAAACGGTATTAAGTCACACACACAAAAATACTTTTTGTTGTTGTTTTTAATTGTAGAAAGCGTTAAACGGTTAGTTGCTTTATTTTTATCCTTGGGATCGAGTCATTGCCTGGGCCTTCCTTACATTTTCGTTCTCACGACAGAATTTGCGAATTAGCTATTGAAGAGCTGTGTCGACTTAAACTACAATTTCCTTCAAAATATCTGCACTTCATCAAACGTCTTACCATCCTGTATCCATTGTGAAAAGTAATGCCCTCCCTTGCAGTTTTCCAGCGCCATTTTTGCTTGCAACTCTTTAAGCCCCACCAACTGAATCGCATGAGAAGGGGGTCAGGGTCCGCACCAGGAATCACACCACGCATTAAATATGCCGAGCCAACACTCGTGTAAAGCAGGGTCCCCCTCCACCCCCTTGCCCACCGCCACAAAATGCACCACGGACTGTTAACTATGACACTAAAATAAAAAAACAGTGTGTATTCAATACTGACCGTTTTGCTGTTTTTCAAAGTTATTTGTGTAAAACTGTAAAACAAAAATAATGGATCGTTGTGCTATAATGAATTTTCCTAAACTTATAAAATGGATAAACTGTATTTATCTTAATACTGTTTGTCGTTTTATAAAACTGTAAAACGACAAAACGGTCAATGGTTTGTTTACTGTTTTTGTTTTTGAGGAAATCCAAAATGGTAAAACAAAATAACGGTATGTCCCGGGTTTTATTTGACACTCTGGAATGCTTTGTACACTTCGGATGAACACAATACAAATATACATTGAGTCTTAAGGAAGAGCAAGTCAGCCACAGCCAGATTGGATAAGTACATGTTGATGAATGTACGCATGGACTTCACTCGAATGACTGTGAAGAGAAAGACCAAGTTTAAGAGGAGGCCAATTGGTGCATTGATTTCAGTACTTAACCATAGTATTTGTTAATTTCTTTTGTGAGTCTTGATAAAGTTCTCAAGGTGCTTTTCAACTTCATCGTTCTCCATATCCAACATTTTTATTCAGATGTAGCAAAGAGTGTTCTGTCCTATTTCAAGATCACTCCAGTTTTATACTAATAGCGAAAATAAGACCTGGAGCAATGTGTAGTTGAAACAAAAAGCTTCTGCATTTTGTCCCCTTAGTGTTTTTTCATCTCTAAGATTTGTAAGGATTAGTTCTTTGTTCCTTGTTTTGAATACATACTAAACCAAAGTAGGCAATAGAGTTTCAGTTGACTTTGGCATAGATATGCTTCAGAATAACTTTTTATTTTCTCTTCAAGACTTTTTTTACATGTACATTATGTAATCCGTCGGTTTTGCTCATATCTAGGTTGCTTAAAAAAAAAGTGAAATGGCACTCTGCACTTTTTACAGAGTTTTACAGCTCATAATAGATCACAGACATAACGTAACACTTCAATTATCTATAACTAAATAAAATTAGATGCCGATCAAAAAAATATTTCAGGTCGTTCGCTACATTTTGCTTACAACACCTTTATTTATATCTCACATTTAGAATCTTGACACAAGCTTTAGATTTGGTGTTTGGATAATCAAGAAAGACATTTAAAATACAGATACAAATAGTCACTGCATCAACAAAGATTTGAAACCATGGAATTCCTACACTCTCTTGCTTGAAATTGAAAGTGTACTTACATGTAGACTTCTGCTATCAAATCGTCACCGACACCACGAACTGACACCCTCTGCATCACATGTGTACACAAAAAATTAAAAATTCAAATTTTCTTTTTTTGCACATATAAGCAGTTTGTATCATGAAGTTTCACATGACGAAGTTAAAATTGCTGAAATCATCTAAAATAAGCAAATTTTACTAGTGAATTTTCAAAAAAATTGGTCAATTCTGGTATTTTTTGTTACCACGAAGTGACCCTGCACAGGGTGTCAGTTCGTGAAAACCAAAATTTACGTGTTTTCGGAGAGTGCGCACATGCGCAGTGTGTGCGCGCACTCTCCCAAAATGCGTCAATTTAGGTTTTCACGAAGTGACACTCACTAATGCTGTTGCATGCGTGCACTCTCCGAAAACACATAAATTTTGGGTTTCACGAACTGACACCCATCTTAATCATTTAATTTCTAATTAACTAAGCAGATTTTCACAATATAACGTTTATAATTGAGTAGTTTAAGCATTTTCATGTTAAGTGATACCAAAACCTCTAAGATAGATGGATTATTTTAGTGAGTAAATTCGTGTCAAACCTTTAAAAGCGTTTTTCTCCGATTTGTATTTCTGCAGCGCTGATCACCAGGTGTCAGTTCGTGGTGTCGGTGATGAAATGTTAAACTAAGAAATTACCCATGAACTTTTCTTTTTGTTCTTGGCCCAAACTGATGACCAGCTTTGCCAACAGATTGGCTCCCGTCCGTACATTATTGATACTGATTGTGGGGGGGGGGGGGGGAACCAGCCTACCCAGCAAGAACAGAAATTATGTTTGGCAGCCAATAATTTGGAATTGTAAAGTAATAATTCAATAACTGAACGTGAGCTTTTTTGTGTTTGGTGTTTCATTCAAAAGTAAATAACTTTTGTATTGCTTGAAAAATAGCAGATTGGTAAAGAAATCTGTTTTTCGGGATGAAACTCGAAAATAGCACGGAACTTTAAGTAAATTTAGTACTTCATCCGGCATTTGTTGAATAAAACTGTTATGTGGACAGTTTTCCTTGTTTTTTTTCCCTAGAAGGTACAGCATTAAAGGTGGCATGTCTGTGTAGAGTGTGTGTGATTCACAGTTTCAGATGGTTCTTATTTTATTTGATAAACTGTCTAAGTTGAACACATTACCCTCATTGTCTCAAGCTTAATCTTTAATTCGCTCATGCACTACCAGAACTATGAACTGAAGTTAGGAGAATGGTTGTATGTAGAAAGATGACAAGTTCCACACACAATCCATTACCCTTTGGAGATACGGTGCACACAATACGAGGGCGCTATTTGGTTTGGGTCTAGTCTTTTGCATATTAAGTTACCCCAATATACCCAAATCAAATAACACCCTTGTATTATGTCTGCCATATATCGAAAAAGGCTTATAGCAGTTGAGCTATTCACTTTTTCCAAAATTTGTTAAGACTCTGGAATACTGGATGTGCTTTTCACATCTTTTCCCAATCTACAGGTTAAACAACATGGTGACTCCACTGTGGAACCAGCTGTATGAGGACCAGCTATCCACCAAATAGACCAACACCAGGGAGTTTCTGAGGAATTTATCCAAGATGCTGCAACGGAACATTGGGGAGATGTCTCCGTGGCTGAAGCAACAAAGGTGAGCTACCCGCCAAAGACATGGGATGGTTGTGGGCCAGAATGGAAATGTGATCTTCGTTGACAAAAAAACTGTTTCCAGACACAGTTTTCTGGCAAGTGGACTTACATATACAGCTGCCCTGAAATTTCATTAAAAGTCCAGAAAATGAGCTCATTTTTCTTGAGAATCAATTAAAACTCAGCAAACTTTGGGCCAACTTCTGAAATAAACTTCCTTTCCACACACAAAAGTCCCAAAGATTAAAAGGGGGGGGGGAGTTGGTTAAAAAAAATGTTTAAAAACAAAAAACAAAAAAATGAACACAAAACCAAAACTTCACAATTCAAAAGCAGCTCGAGTGAGACTCGCACCAACAATCTCCTGCTTCCTAGTGCAAATGTCTCAACTACTTGACCATCAGGCTTGCTGGGGTTGGCTGGCTGGTCCCAATCTGATACAGCAGGTTGTTACAACTGATAATGTAGTAACCAACGGATAATGTATCACCAACTGATAATGTCACACAAATTGACCGATACTGTATCACTAACCGATAATGATAATGTCACACAAATTGACCGATAGTGTAGTAAAAATGTACTACACTATCAGTCCATTGTTGTTACATTATCCGTCTTAACAAGCACCCCCTCGCCTGGGTATAAAGTGTGCACACATGTACATAATGTGCCTGTTATCAGGCGCGGATCCAGGATTTCTTTAGACGGGGGGCACACCTTTAGAGCATGCTCCGAGAATTAATGCGAGCGCGGAGCGCGAAGCCCTTACGGCGTGGGGTCCGGGGCCCGTTTAAGGCCCCCGGGAAATTCTGGATTCTAGATGCTCTGTGGTGCAATCTGAGGCGATTCCTGGCCCCTTTACCCTGAATTATTTGAGCAAAAGTTTTTACGATTAAAATATAAGGATTTAAAAAAAAATAAACTCTTGCTTTTACAAGCGTTGAGTTTTATACTGTGTACTTCAAAGTTGAAGACCATATGTTTCGTCTTCATGCATGTTCTGTTGCATTTTATTTTTGAAAAGGGATTTTATTGACTTAGTTTGTTATAAACTGTTGCAACAATGCGTTAATTTGCTCGGAGGACTAATGCCAGCGGGCCCTGGGAAATTTTGGATTCTAGATGCTCTGTGGTGCAATCTGAGGCGATTCCTGGCCCCTTTTACCCCGACTTATTTGAGAAAAATGTTTAAAGATTATATGGATTTGTTATTGATTTAAAATATACTCTTACTATTACAAACCTCTTTAAGATTCTTCTGTTCTTCACTTGACAACCACGTATTGTTGTCTGCATATTTTCGTGCATTATATTTTCAAAAAGGAATTGTATAGACTTAGTTTGTAAACTGTTGCAAGGATGCTTTGTAATGCTTTGTTTCAATTTGAAATTTTTAGTTGATCAATAAGAATAAACCGCTTGAACATGTAAATTGAATTCAAGTTTAAAATAATTCAATCAAACTAAAACAGAGGAGCAAATAGGCCTCCATGCACATTGTAACTTCACAGCTCAGTTTTATCTCATGACTTATCTCATGCATGCATAATGTAATTGCCCAAACATTTTACAGAACTGTTCTAGATTTTAATTCAGTCCATTTCAATTTCAAGAATAGGGCCTAGTTTTGTACACGTAGGCCTACATGACATCGGGAGATCGGTGACGCAGCAAGACAAATTGTATAAACTCATCGTAGTTCGTATACATGCGACTCGTCTATACAGAAAATAGTCATCGGGCCTTTCGGCGCCATGATTGCAATTCACACATGGTATGATACATTGTGAAGGTTTTTTTGTCATTTTGTTAGACTAGGTTTACAATATGTTCCCGGCGGTCACGGCAGCCCCGTTTCCTCGAAACGTAGTGCGCCGTGGGATTTTGGCAATTTTTTTTTCTTTGTAGTCAAGTTTTTTTTTTAGGTCCTGCTAAGTTTTCTCACCGTCTATCACGGTAACTGTGATGGGCCGTGGGGGGGGGGGGAGGGGAAGGGGTTGCTGAGTCCCGGAGGCTCAAAGGCGCACTTTACGGTTCGGCCCGCGGTCTACCACGAATGCCAGTACGTTCTCTCCTGGCCTGTCACGTTCTGATGGGTCCCTCTGGGGTCCCTCACGTTCCTCACGTTCTAATTAAAGTCTGACACGTTTTGTCGCGCTCTGTCAAGGCTTTCTACGGATGAAACGTGTACGCCGGGCAGCTTCGGAGCAAGTTTATGACCACGGTATGAAAAGAAAGCCTCCCAAGCAATAGCAATCATTGTATGCTTTTATACTCCCTCCCAGACCGCGCTCGCCGTATCAGACTGTAGTAGAACGCAACGCGCCGCATCGCACCGGGCCCGTAAACCGTTGAACGCGACGAAACGGCTACCGTACACCCTAGCTTGCCGTGAGAAACGAAGCAAAACGCGACAAAACGCGCAGCAACCGTGACAAAACGCCCGCTACATGCGGCAGAACGTGACAAAACTTGACAAAACTTGAAAGGACCGGTAAGATGCCGGGGAATGCTTCCCGTCCTTCTACGGACCGTCTCCACGTTTTGTTACGGCCTATCACGTACTGTCACGTTTTGTTGCGTTCACCCCGTTTTACTACGGCCTACTAGGTTTCTCATCCGCACCGTGACTGCCGTGGCAAATTTTTTGACAGTTTAAAAATCTGGCCCGGCATCCACAGCCTGTCACGTTTGCCCATCCTGTCCCCCGGCCTTGTCTCACGTCCATACCGTTTTGTCCACGGTGGCCAGAAACGGGATTGCCGTGGCCGCCTGGAACATAGTGTAAGCCTATAGCCTTACGTAAAAAAATACAGGAATTGGTGTATACATATCCCGACCCGTCACGGATGGGCGCCGGCCCGCGGCCGCCACCGGCGAACTCCGATAACAAAGTTCCTCGCTTGCATGCACTTGAAAAAGCAACACACCGCGTTCCGTCTAAATTGCCAGAGCATGTCTCGGGTGCTAAAACTTGCCTCTTGGCTATAACTGCTGATTTTTTGTCCTAAGAACAAACAGATCCTTTTTAAGTACCAAACTTATCAGATTTGTATTTTCAGCAACGCGTAGTAATGTCAAAACCAGACGGATCGCGCCATTCTCCGTAAAAAAAGAAGAAGACTTTTTATGGACTGATCCATGTATATCTTCAGGGGTGTTATTTTTTTTCAGGGTTTTACATCGTTTCTCGAATGAAGTCTTTACGAAAATTGTATGATGACGTTGAAGAACTCATTTTAAAACAATGAAATGTTTTGGACTTCGTGAAAATTATAGTTTGTAATTTACAAGCGCGTGGAAATAATGGCAAATTGTTATTACGAAAACACACCCCTGTGTCGCGCAACACAGCAAAAAGCTGCACGTGCTTTTTCGTAGAGAATGCATCGTACGTACATAAGTATACATACATGTACATGCAGGGTTACGTTATACGAGGTACGTACGGTGGGATCGCGGTTTATTTCGAAGCTTCTCGATCGACTCTCGAGCTCGCTGTCATACTGCCACTACGCAATGTTTGCAGGCTGATGTTTAATATCGGCGCCGGTATTTTTGTAAGGAGGTTGCCTCCTCCTTCCCCTCTTTTCGCTCTCCTCCCTCTTTTTTTCCCCTTTCTTTTTCCCCCTTTTTTGTGTGGAGTCAATTAGACGGGGGGCACGTGCCCCTGCGGCCCACCCCTGGATCCGCGCCTGGTTATGAAAACCGCAACAGAAAGTTTCGGAATTTTTTTTCTCAGTTATTCCCCAAATTTCTTGTCAGGTCTCATGAAACTTGGCCTGGGTATATTGTGCAAAAGTTTCAGTTTCATGTCTTATTTTCATTGACAGATAACACTGTTGGTTTCCGGCTTGGCGCTTACAAAAGCAAGTATTTTCACAGAGGTTTCCATTTTGCAAAAGCCGTAGATAAGCGTTCATGTTTGATTGGATCAGCTGTGGAGGGGCGTGGCCCATTAGTAGCCAATGCTGATCAATTCCAACCAATCAGAATGCAACACACAGAAAGATTGACAGGTGTACATATTGTGCATTGTCTAATATGTCTGTCAGGAATTAATTATTGAGAAGAAAGAAACAAGCCACAAAAGACTTAAACCATTGTCATCCCCTTTGCTGACCAATATGTTGGCTTACTTTTGTGGCATGAATATTGAGGGTATATGTTTGTACTTTCAATATTGACCAGCAAGCTCTTTTACTCAGTAGGGATTTTTCAACAATTACATTTGTACAAGCAAGAATTAGGTTTTAAAAACAAAATTCAGAAAAATCACTGTTTGTTTAAATGTTGCTAGTGTACACTTTTGTGTATTTTATCACTGATCTTGCTTTTACACGCAAATTTGTTTGTCCTGTAAAAAGTATGTGACTTTTAGAAACATGGTTTGCCCTGCAATTTTTTTTTCTCAAATATTACTAGGTGTCAGAAAGACGTAAGAGCTCAAACACCAATTTGGTGATAGTATATTTCTGTATTATTTGTGTTTAGAGTTTTAAATTACACAAGGAAATAGCAGCTTTAATGAACATATAAAAAACAGCAATTCCTCGGATACTGTGCAAATTAAGATGCATCTTGTGTGATGCTAACTTTACAACGACATTCATATTTTACAGCATTGATTTTTCAATTACCCAAATTCGAAGTACCCTTGAGTCCATCTATAAGAAATATTAGAATATTGCTTTGCATTTAAACATCATACAGACATGGAGCTCATAATGTAATACAACAGACTAGTGGTGCTACACAGATTATACGTACAATTATAGAGCATGCAAGTCTCGCCAGTTCACATTCACTTTTCATGTGAACATCTTGGTACCAAACACTGACTAGTCTAGCCACAGACTCCCGTGTTTGAATTCACCCAATTCACCCAATGAACGGAAGTGGAGGTCCACATTTCTTCCATTTACTATAGTAATCAACTTGCAATATTTTTTGAATGTGTTGTAAATTGGAATGGTTTATTTTTTGTTCAGAACCCATTCTTTGCCCTTGACTGGAAAAACCTAGTAAAATCACCTACATGTAGGTTTTTGAGGTCAACTTCCACGCCCTATTGACAGAAGTGGAGTACAAATTGCTGACTTTAACTATCAACTGCATTTTTTCCAGCTAGTAGCTGTGAAGACACCTTTGATCCTCCAGACTTAAATCCCATACGGTACATCTAAAGCCTACAATGGTCTCGTATATATTTTATATCTGTGCTCTGCAACAAAAAAGTCTATACCCTGGATTTTTCCTTGCTAAAGGATGTTTCAAGAAACTTTGAATAAAAAACAGCACTTTATTTGGTCTTCAAAAAAATTTATCCACATTGTGCTACATGTATGCACAAAGATTGGTATACATTTGGAATCGGATGCTCCTAATGCATAACTTGCAACTTTGTTGATCTGTTACTTAGACTGTGTCTGAAACGCGTTTCTAGAGCTATGGCTACGGCTATTGTCAGATTGTTCCCATGAAATTGTTTTGGGTGAAGACCTAGACAATATAGCTCTAGCCATATCAATTTTTTTAATCTGTTCATTCTTGCATCAGGTCTTGACCCACAAGATAACCATTCCACCAGCACCTCTGACGTACCAGTGACTGGCGCTGCCATAACGGATCCTTATCACTATCTGACGCAACGGCACTTCACCTCAGAGATCTTCAAGATTGAGATCCAAAACCTCCCAAGACATTTTGGATTTGCGGTGAGTTTGCTCCCTTAACATTGAACCCTCAATAACAATAACCATACAGTTTGTGCCTTCTTAGGAGTATGTATGTATTGTGCTCCATGCTTGGGATTTGTCAAGGTCTGTTAATAACAGAATCAAAAGGCTGTAAAATGAATTTCACTAAAACATGAAATATCCAAGCCCTGTGTTTGTTTGACCACATTTAATGTACACTTTTTTGCAATGCACCTAAAATGAACCTAAAATTAATTGCATTGTTCATGTCTAAAAGTTTGTACATTTAAGTATCTCATTGGCTGCATGGTATGTGCTAATGAACGTAACAGTCACATCAAACTTGATCAAAACACTTTTGTTAACATTATTTTCCCCTCAAACAGCAGTGACACTGAAGTTCCAGCTCATGACATCACTGTATTTCTCATGAACATGCATCTTGGCACCATCATAAAAATATGTAAAAGCCTGAAACATCCAAAGACTTGGAAAGCTGCAAATGATCTACTCTACCTTTAAACACGAACAAATGTTTGATTAAATTAAACTATTTGGAATTTGTTCATTTCTGAACCTTTTACATACATACATTGCATGAATACCAGCTGTTCCCTTTACTGATAGTTGGTTGCAATCTGCTCTGGGCAGGCCTGCACATTACTGATGTCATGGTGCATACATGTATTGGCAATTCGCTGAAGTACATTTGTAAAACACATTTCAACTCCAGCATATTGTGTTGTTAATGTTTCTTGATGTCAAATCTACTTCATTGGCATTCCAATGAAGAAGATGTATGAAACGGCCTTAAATCTGCTCTACACTTTGAACACCGCAAGTTCAAAAGCAGCACTCACTCTACACACTGCTGCCCTTAAAGACAGCTTGCACTTATCAGGTACCAGTGAACATTGTTCTTGACAACTTTCCAAAGATTAAATCCCTTGTGGTTCTGGATGTGCATACTGCTGCCCTTGTGCTGAAGGCTGAAGTGCTAGTCAGCCCAGGACATTGTTCCTGAGAACTTGCAAGTGACTGCTGGCTCTCTGCTGGTTCTGGATGTTCACACTGTTCCCCTTGCATGGATGGCTAGCAGTCAGTCAGACTAGAGCATTGTTCCTAATGAGAACTTGCAAGCGCTGGGGTCCCTGCTGGTTCTGCATGTACCTCAACATGCACTTGAACATGCTGCTGACTGTGCATGGATGCCTTGCTGCCGCATTGCATGCAACATTGTTCTTGACAGCTGTCCAGTGACTGCTGACTCGCTGTGTGTTGTGCATGCCCTTGGCTTGGTGGCTTGCTGCTGCTTGGCCTGGCAGCATTGTGCTCTTGGTCATTTTCTGCCTGTGGAATCACATGAAGCTCAATCTGCTTCTCTGGCTGCAATGGTCGGCTGGGATTCCGTCTTGGGCAGCAACGACAGCACAGTATGAGGAATGAGAAAGCCTTGACTACAGCTTCACGAAAGTCAGTGTTTGTGGCTGTAGACCATGTAATTAATTGAGCTATTGATCAGTTGCAAAATTATAATGCATGTAACCAGAATATGAATTGTCTCCCCAAGTTCCAGATAGGCAACAATCTGAGCAGTTGAAGTATACTTTGATGCAAGTGCATGTATTATCATAATTGCAGCTGCAGTGTACAGTGAGTTCAGAATGAAGAAAACAGCAGTGTTGATGATAACCATGCAGAGGACCTTGCCTGCTCGCTTGGGACGGTTCGGAAACACGGCTGATTGCTTGCACACTTTCAGTGCTACATAGATGTACAAAGCAAGAGTTGCTATCAAAGAGGCAATGTTGATAATGGAAAGAATCCCAAAGTAGACTTTAGTGAAGACAGCATCTGTTAATGGTAAGAAAATCAGAATCACACCAACAATAATTGTTGGCACCCAGAGTCCTGCTGATATCTTTGCTGCCCGAGATTTAGAGGCTTTTTCCTTGAATGTCAAAAGATTGCGTACTACCGAGAATCTCTCAGCCGCTATGGTAACCACAAAGAAATTAGAAGTAGCAAAGAACGTGTATTGGACACTTGATGTTGCCTTGTTGACCAATAAGTTGGACTCTATAGGTGGAAACACTGCAAATATGAAGTGAGTCATAAGTAGGAGGGAGTCAGCCACAGCCAGATTGGATAAGTAGATGTTGATGATTGTACGCATGGATTTCACTCGAATGACTGTGAAGAGAAAGACAAAGTTTAAGCAGAGGCCGATTGGTGCAATGATTTCAGCACTTAACCATAATATTTGCGTAGTTCTTTCTCCACTCATGTAAAGGTTCTCAAGATGCTTTTCAACTTCAGTTTTCCACCCAGTTGATGGAGTGGAGCTGTTTTGGTAGCCATCACCCATAGTTCATGCACAATGTAGCATTGAGCTCCGTGAGCCACATGTTGTTCAGATGCAGCAAAGAATGTTCTTCTCTATTTCAAGATCACTCCAGATTTATACTTACACGGATTGTATGACCTTGAGCAAAGTGGAATTGAAACAGAAAGTTTCTTGTTCTTTTCCTTCTTTTTCCTCCAACATTTCTGTCCGATTTTAATGCATGTGACTATCTTGTGGTATCAGTTCCTGTAACCAAAGCAGATGCATGTTAGTCAGTTTCACTACTTGCACTGACATGAAATCTGAGAATTGAATTTGTTTCAGTTTTAATGATTGGCTCCAGATTAAACATGCGTATTGTGTACATGTAATTGTTCTTTTTATACAAGTCGTTCCTTCACAAGGCATAACTGCCACTCAATGTGAGTGCTACCGCACAAGAAGAAAAGACAGAAAAAAAAGAGGATGATAGAAAATGAAGACAATTAAGTTTAGTGTGTATGAGAGATGCATGTTCACATTGTGTTTATACAGGGTGATTAAAAAAAAGTGACCCGCACTCAAGATTTGTTTTTTTACTTAAGCAATCAAATTAGATACACCCGAAGAAATATGTCTTAAAAGAGCATGTTCTTACACTCATCTGAAAAAAACCCAATCACTAAATTTGATCGTGCCATCCAAAGTTATGCATGTTTTACTAAAAAGAACCTGTTTGTGTAGCTGTGCAAGGAATGCGATAATATTGAAAGCTAAATGAGCTAAGTGAGAATTACAGATTACACACAAGTATTCAAATACAAATGAGATTTTAATAATTGAAATCAAGAGAATTTTTACTATCAGGTTGTGTTTTTTGAATATGAGAAGCAAGTTAACTCTCTTTTTTTCTTCGAAATATCGATGGTGATTTTGTATCTTTTCCTTTGCAAGTTCTTGTTCATTCATGGAGGTGGGAAAACAATTGATGTTTCATTATCCTCATTGGGAGATGTATTATCAGTTTGCAGCACGGTACAGTTTTGGTGGACAGCCAAGTTTTGCGATCGTTTTATTGAAATAGACATGAATTGGGAATAGAGTTTGCAATTTAAGTGAAATTTTCACAGTTAATAGTCAATAAGATGCAGACTTGTATTCGAGTCACATTTCTCGAGTCTAAGTCCGAGTCCCGAGTCCTCCAGTTCAAGTCCGAGTCAGAGAGTCACAAAGGTTGAGTCCAAGTCCAAGTCACGAGTCACCTCTTTGTATCAAAAAACGTACATTTTAGGGAATTCAGAGATTCAAAGTCACCTTTGATATAGTATGGAAATACGTACATTTCAGGTGCTGTAAATTTTCATTTTTCCCCACAGCTTTTCTCTAATTTTCTCTGGAAATGAGGAGTTCATTTGCAAAAACAGTTATAAAGGCAATTCAGACAAAACTGGTATTGGCCTAACTTTTGCATTTGAAGTTCAGGCGTTTCAAATATCTTTTTTTAGACTTCTAAGTTCTATAGACGTCGTGAAAGGTAGCGATTGAAGTTGGATGTACATGTACACGTAGTGCCGGTTTTCTCCTCTATTTTCTTCCTGCAGAACTTGCATTCTGCACTTGATCTTCCATTGGCATTTCTCTTGATGTTAAGATATCCAAAATTGACAATTTTTGAAGTGGATGCCATCATGATCTACGTACGTTGCAACTTGCATGTAACGTTACCGAAACGGGCAGATCAGCAGACTATTCATATCGCGTTATCGCGATGCGACAGCAATACACGTGTGAACGACAGGACGTCTGACAAGAAAAGTCTGGTACCTTACCCTATCAATCTTGCACCAATGCAGTATTGCGTGTTGATGGCGGGGTACAAGTTTCAGTGCATTGATTTCTATAAGTCAATATATCGGTAACCGGCCACGGCCACGCACGCACCACATCGAGCGCCCTGTACATGTATTGCACAGTAAAGAAAACGATCGAATTATATATGTGCGCGTGTGCAGTGCGGTAATTTCCATCGAGTCACAAGTCAGTTCAAGTCCAAGTCCGAGTCCGTAGCCCCGAGTCCGAGTCCGAGTCGTAAATCAAAGTGACTCGAGTCCCAGTCCGAGTCATTAAAAATGTGACTCGAGTTGGACTTGAGTCCGAGTCCGAGTCACGAGTCATACAAGTCTGATAAGATATACTTTATCCATGTTTTTTTATTAACATAAAACGAGCCAAATTTTTGAAACATTTTTTTCAAATTCGGTCACTTTCTTTTTGACTCATCCTGTAGTTGGTTCAACCGTTCACATGGGAATAAACTTGATGAATACATCCTGAAAATGGCTTTGGGGATAATGACAGTATATGGATGTGATTGGACGGAGGAGCAGGTAGTTGGTAGTTGGTTTCAATTTGGTCATGTTACTGATGACGGAAAGTAACATTCACTCAAAACATCTTTAAGCACTAATTTTACTTTGTACAAAGGTATATGTAGATGTAGACAACAGCAAAAAAGGAGGAGATTTTCTTTTCTATCAATCCTTCTTGTCTTTTCCCCATAATGAATTGTGTTCTTCCCCTGGATGTTGATTTATTTACCCATACAACAATTCTGTAATTCCCTTCTGTTTGATATTCAATTTGATCTGATAAGGAATGAAGTCAAATGGAAGTTTTTATTCACAATTCACAATTTGATTTCTGTTCATCAGTTACCTTTTTTTTTCCTGGGCAAATGTTGGTTGTCATCTGATCAGAGTTTCTTCTTCACTTTCTGGGGTTGTTGTCATTGCTGACCGGATTAAGTACAAACTGTTACTGTTTGTTTTTCATTGCCTTCATGATTCAGCTCCTGAATACAACATAGACCTATTAACTCCATATAATCCATCCAGGCGATTGAGATCTTCTGATGCTTCTTTGCTGGTTGTCCCTCACACTCACAAATCTTGGGGTGATCGATCATTTTCTCACGCAGGTCCTCATCTTTGGAACAAACTACCCCTCGACATTCGCAATATCTCATCGCTTTCTGAATTTAAAGTTGCCCTAAAGACCTATGTGTTTCAGAACACTCAGAATGTTCTGGTTTAGTTACATTTAATTGTTTTGTTATTTCTGATTTGATATAATGTTTGTTTGCGCCATGAGTGTCATTTATGGCGGATAATGGCGCAGTATAAATTTACGTTATTGTTATTATATTATTTGAAATCAGTCTCTGCCTTGCCTTACGATCAAGTTGATGTTGTCATGTTCTCAGTTTTGTTGATTGAACATCTTTGCAAGACAATTTGCAAGGGCTAACTACTTGGTCTAATTACGTGGTGGCATGGTTTAGTAAAAGTTTGCAGTACCACCATGTAGAAGTCTTTTTTGGGAAGATGTGTGGTTCTTTTCAGAACCACACATCTTCCCAAAAGAGACTCTGCATGCCTACATGGTGTTACTGCAAACTGCAAACCTTCACTAGAACACTGTCTTCCACAAATGTGACAATTGGGAAGGGGAAAGTGTGTTTGTCCATTTTTGTTGGGGGGGGGGGAATATAATCCCCATCCCCTTTTCTTCCCCTGACATCCCCCCCCCCCCCTGATTCTATGTAAATATTTCAATGCTAATCATAATTGTATTGAATATATTTCATTGATAGATATAAAGTGTTTGAGGACCTACGTGGATCTGTTTGGGCCTACAATGACGTCCATTCACTGAGCGGATTCGGGATTACCCATCGAGGACTCGAAAAGATAGGAGAGAACAAGGCCAGTTTCTTCGGTAAAATTATCCAGTCGGGTAACACAAACATCTGTGAAGACTCCTTTGCAATTGGTCTGCATCTCAATTCTATGTGAATAGTTGTGAAATTCGAAATTGTGAATTAGAAAGTAGGAATCAACTTTATTCAATTTCATCCATATAATTATTGATCTTCTTTTTCATATATGTATTTTTTTTGTTGCCCTTCCCTGAAGTATTTTACAAACACTGTACACATTGAGTTTTGTCCGAGGGTTTGCAAGAAAAAAAATCAACAAGCTTACTTCTGCTTGGACACAAACCCCCAACCTTCTGCTTCCTAGTGCAGACGCATTAACCACTCGACCACTGAGCTTGCGCTTAACCCAACTTTGTTTGTGTAGGAGGTCATTAGTTTGAGTCCCACCTAAGCCTTCGGACAACACTAAGTGCACAGTGTTTACAAAATATGTCAGCGAAGGGCAAACAAAAAATCAAATATAAAAAAGGCTAATTTACATCTCATAATTTTTTTTTTCCTGCCCAGGTTCCCATCTGAAGTCCATCCAGATGATCCTTAATAAGACGGCAGACGGTACAGGCATCAACTCCAACACCCTGGCCTTACAGATGAAGGGCCATCCTGAGCTGAGGGACAAGCTTCATGTCGTCACCTCATGGGGGCCTTTGCCTGTCTACCCTGGGGTGGTCAACTCAGAATTACCTGGTAGGTACAGTGGACTCTGTGACCAAGTACCAGTGTTGTAGTCGAGTTACCAACATCGAGTCCGAGTCCGAGTCCAAGTCTCGAGTCACAAGCCTCGAGTCCGAGTCCGAGACACAAGTCACTTGTTCACCGAACTAATAGTTTTTTTAAAATTATTTTTTGATCCTCCATTCTGTCTTTTAAGTAAATCCCAGTGTATATAGTAGTGTGTGTACATTTTGTTTACAGCCAAAATGTGTTTTCCTTTTAATTCCCATCCCTAAAAAATCTTCCTCCAACCCTTCCCTCCATGTTTTATCATCCAAACAGTATTCCTCAATGATCCTTTCCCATCCCTACGTTAGGTTTTTACTTTTGATGAAATTACGTGACTCGAGTCGCGAGTCATCGAGTTCGAGGAGTCATGGTCAAGTCCGAGTCATTTTCCAATGTGACTAGAGTCCAACTCAAGTCCGAGTCCTAGACTCGAGTCCTACAACACTGCCCAGTAATACCTCTTAAGAAAAGGTTTAGGGGGAACTCTTGAACGCATTGTCGCCCAACACCTTGTGCTGATGTTAAGCTATTTGATGATCATAGTGCAGTGTTCATATAGCACTCTTATACAACACTCTCAGATTGCTCACACTTATTACCCCTGTTCATCAGGCCATGAGAACACTTTGCTGCTATAAGCTCGAGATCAGCCCTATCTGGTCTGCACCCCCCCCCACTTGTACTCAATGGAGGCAATTGTAGTAATGTATCTTGCCCAAGAACACCAGCACCGTGTCCCCTGTCAAGATTGACTCAACATAACATCGTGCATGAGTCAAACACAGGAACCTTTTGACCACAGGACTCTGCATGCTGAATAAAACTCTAATCAAATTAGGTTTTGCCCTCCCCTACGTATAAACACTGTATGAGTGTGTTACCTCCTGAGTGAAAGTTGGAAAAAAAACGTTGGCGAGGGGGCAAACCTAAATTGATTTACATAACCCCAAATTAAAATTCCATCTTATGAATAGTTAATGCTATACCTGCTGCTATATGTACATCAGATTTGAACCAGCCAACTGATTCCCTTAGCTCGGTGGTTGAGTTGTAAGACATCTGCACTAGAAAGTAGGAGGTCTTGGGTTCGAGTCCCACCCGAGTGATTTTTCCAACTTTCACTCGGGAGGTACCAACCGTTTATACGCCGGTGAAGGGCAAAACTTAATTTGATTTACATCACTCCGACGCAAAATCCATCTTATGAATGCTGAATAAAATGAGTGATACACATGTACATACTTTGCGTAAAGATATTTGTTGTGTGGAAGAGGACAGTACCTCAGACAGTCAGACCACCGTTTAAACAGAAGATCTGACCTGACACGTGTACATGAGGACATACAAGGGCCTCATGATTCTGATATTTAGTACGCTTGTAGATATTTAAATAATGTTGAACCCTGCATCATAGGTCGATCTGACAATCTACGTGCTTGCCAGTATCAGACTTTGAACGGCCTGCAAGAACCTGCCGTTTTGAGTCTGCGTTTAGATTAACCACCATTTTGCTTGTCTCATTTTGAATATTCTTCTTTTTTTTTCCTCAGAGGATCTCAAGACATCTATCACCAGGCATCTTCTCAACATGCATCTCGACCCCAAATGGCAAGCTCAACTGAACCAATACATGGTGTCCAAATTTGTGCCGTTACACTGGATCAGTACAAAGGATTGTTCAAATAAACAAACAAATGTTCCAATAAACCAAAAAGGGAAACCGACGATTAGTGCATTATGAAATATATTGCATTATTATAATATAACAATTGTAACAAAATAATGAGACAGTGTTATATTTTTTTAAAAATAATGATTAATTCATTGTTGAAATCAGTACTCTTAAAGGGAATATACATCATTTGCTTTTGCTGTAATTTTTAGAAATGGATGGAATTGGGGGGTTGGACATATATAGCATATATAGTTACACTGACTTTTTTGAGGTTTTGGGGTTCGAAAATGCTATAAAAACCAAGAAAAACGATCATTTTGCTGTAGTCTGGTTCCCTGACTCCATATAAGAAGAAACAGAGCAGTTTACATACAATGGGGAATTGTAAGGTCGGGGAACCAGTCTAGCTGGCTCGTACCCGTCCATAGGTTTGTAATCGATTGCAAACAAGTGCGATGGTCAATTGGGGCCAGTATTTGAAAAAAAGCCAGTTGTTTCCAACGCTGATCGGCCGATCAGCGTTTGAAATTGATACAAAAATACCACTTTTCTTGAAAATGACAGTATACCAGGTGCCATGATTTCACAGGATGCTTTACACTGTCATTCACTAACAGTCCAGCAAGGTATTTCAAAATGATTTGGTAGTTTTAATTTTTGATGTTTGCAAATGTTGTATTTTCCCTTTAAATTGGAACTTGTCATGATGCAATTTTGTGCTCTAAATTAATAATGCAATATACATATTTTATTATGTAAACATGTTTTTTTTATATATTTTACTGAAACCACAGAGACTAGTTGTCAATCTACAAGCTATTGTCACATCTTACTCTGTGCAATGAGTTTGTTAGCAGGGCTCAAATTTTGTGTGAAACTTTTGTGGACAACAGGACCTGAAAGTTTTATTTACTGGACCAATGTACATTCACAGATAAAATTGAAACACTGTTAACTCAAAGCCATGTGCATCATTTGCAATGACCTGGAGAAGAATTGATTTAATGACAAAACTCTGCTCAGAGTCAAGATAGGAGTGGTACCTAATACAATATGAAAATATTCCAGCTGAAATTGTTTCGTGTGGATGAAAACTGAGGTGGTGTTGAAAGAGGGTGTCCACGGCACATTATGCATTAGCAATGGAATCCAGTTACAAGACACCCCAAAAAAGTGAATGTATTTTCTCGGTTTTCTTAAAACGTATACTATCCAATCAACCTTCAACAGGTTAGTTGTCATGCACCCTGCTTCAGACTTTTAGCAATTTTGTTGCTTCAAACGAAAGTAAAGGCACAAGAAGCAAACAATCATATGTACCTTTTAAGAAAGTTGCAGTCATTAGGATTATACAAGTAGTGTATTTCATTGCTTCTGATGGTAAATGGGAAACATCAAATGTGAACATTTTTAATAGTCAAATGACTCTTGCATGCGTAGGATTAGTCATGATCATGATAATCTGAGACCAGATTTGGACAGCACATGCAATCACGAAAGGCATGTATTCATCTGAGTGCAATGTGTAATTATAAAA
The DNA here is from genome assembly GCF_015706575.1 of Patiria miniata. NCBI lineage: Eukaryota > Metazoa > Echinodermata > Asteroidea > Valvatida > Asterinidae > Patiria > Patiria miniata. The sequence continues at coordinate 25,256,459 of NW_024037073.1, read as the reverse complement.
CATCAAGATGAATTTGTATTCCCTTTGTTTTAAGTTTCCAAATCTTCCAAAGAATTTATATACAATTTAGAAGTGTTTTTGTCATTTCGTATAACCTTCGAGAGTGAAATACATTTGAACATCAAAACAATGTGTGTTACAGTGAAGTGCAAATTTGCCTTGTTGAGATTATTTATGCAAATGCGATAAGGTTTTCTGTCATGGATGTTGGTATGAACGTAGATGATGTGGATAGGATTCACCTACTTTAATGTACATGTAATTGTGTTTGTCATTTATAATACATGTACACCATATAGTTATTAAACTTATCAGAATTTATGTGCTGTACAAATTAACAGTCACTTCTTTCATTTTTCAAAAAACTATATTTCCAATGGCAAATTATTAAAGTGGATGCGGTGTTTAAAATGAATCAGACTTTCTATAAAATGTTCTAGTTTTCTGGCAACGTGATGTTAGAATGAACTCTTTTGAACTTTTAATAAAATTGTATTTTCAATGGCAAATTTTATATTAAATACATGTACATGTAGATCTGAGCTAATTTACTTGTTTCAGTCAAATTATTCTGTGTGAAAGATTGACCATGTTTTCCTCTGGCTTATTTCATCGTGTCACGCTTAATTTCTTGGTTACAGAATCCCAATGTTTCCAAGTAGATATCATGGCTAATGGAAAGTACTCAAGAAAAATAATCAAACCCAAATTTAAAATATCTTAAAAAATTTAAGTATCTTCCTTTTCTTGTACATATATTCAATGGGGAGTGCCCAGGGGAGTGCTGATAAAATCCTACAATCGTGCACACTACATTACCTAATAGTGTACAGGGGCGGATCCAGGAATTTTCACAGGGGGGGGGGGTTCATCAGCGAAAAAAATCAGAAAATGTAAACACTTGGCCTCCGTAAAATCAAAAACTGGGGTGGGGGTGGGGGCTGGTTCCATATTTCAATAGGGGGCACTGTTCAAATTCGATGATTAGTAACACTAGATTACAGACTGGTGTACCGTATTTTGAACAGGCGGACATATACCAGTATACATTTTTTGGGATTTGTATGATAATTTTTTTTTTTTTTTGACAGAGCTGGGGGGGGGGGGGGGGTTGACACCCCCCTCTGGATCCGCGACTGGTGTACAATTCATGGCCCCTGCTCACAACTATTTTTTGAGGGGGAAGGGGGGAGGGAGAGACCGTTCGAATGTGACATCACCTTAATTCTAACATTTGCTACCGTCTTTTGTAGGGAATTTCTTTTTTTTTAATGGGGGGGGGGGTGGTCTCAACAAAAATTTGGGTGCTCCCTGTCCCCCCCCCCCCCCCCCCCCCCATTGGTGGAACTGCACCTGAGGGTGAGTACCCTCAAATGACTCGGCCCATTTCGGTTCTGTAGGCCACATTTCTTGCGTTTACCACAATTTGGCAAACAAATAATGGACTGAGCTGCAGCTCTGCTATTTGCCCAGGATATCATACATATACGTAAACACAAAAACAAACATACATAATCTTTACACCGTTCTTAGGGAACTATGTTCTACTTTTTTTCATTTTGAGGTAGCATTTTTGGTATCATGAGGGGTCAATCTCTCTGGGGGTAATCCTGCCACCAAGTCTATGTTAAAAAGTTTCTACCGGTAACTTTAACAGCGCCCTCTAAACAAATCTTTGAGAGTGGCGTTTTTGAAATTTCGGACTAGCTTCGGCTCGGTGTCGTAATCATTTCCACAACTAATTACATGTCCGATACAGGCATGTCATAACATTTGGGCTGTCAACAACAAGAAATGTTCAAAGCAAAACAAAGACCGATACCAGTATATCCCGAAAGTGACAAAATAACATCGCTGGAAGTCAAAGCTAAATCTTTCAAAGGAAACCAATGTTTACGAAAATTCCCAAGGTATGACGTATTGCCCACGTGAGGGCGCATACAGGTGATGTTGTTTTGTGACACTGACAGGTGCAAAATGAATGGTTACAATTCACATGTGGCGGTTTGTTGTCATGTCAGTGCTGCATGCACATGTCACAATGAAAAGACCCTGTACTCAAGCCCGTCTCGCAAGTGTCGTCGCCATGTTGGGTCACTTTCTCCGGATGTTTTCATGGTTTTATCTCTGCTAATTTGTGACTGTGAGGTACTTGGTTCAGTGTGTCCGCCGTCAACTCGATTTTATTAACCCCTGAAAAACTGCAAGACGTTCATGGCCTGGTCGTGAGTATTTAACAGGGAAAGAATCGTATTACCAAGGTTGCGATCATGGCAATGTGCATTCACAAAGCGCGGGGTTTGCAATCGCATCAACGGACCTTTTCCATAAACCGTAAATCTAAGATTTTCACATAATCCTATTTAAACATTTTGGATTTTGAGCATGTTAAGGAAGTGACAATTAAGCTAGTGGTTTCTCACGTTCGTCATGTGCATTTTCCCATGTTGAATAACTTGAAGTGTTCAACATATTTAATTGGCCTGATCGAAGATCAATCTGATAATTGACAATTATTATGTACCAAAAACAGGGCTGATGGCTTTCAGGGACTTCATTCATCCTTGCAACATATCTCTCTCTCTGTTATTTTAGTCTCTATTGTATTGGAGTGGTGATGTGAAGTAGTTTTCTACAGGAAATAATTAATGTTGGGTTCCTTTATTTTCAATAGGACCCAAAGAAATATTGATTGTGAAAAGAATGCAAAAGTCATATCCGTCACACCTTTTGTGACGGAAATGACAATTATTATATTACTTGGCTTTTGGAGGTATAATTACCTTTTCAAGTTGTTTACTTTACAAATTATGGCAGTAGGTACATATTGAGAAATACACGGGGACATGCATTTTGAGGGGGTTTTGAGGGAGTATTGTAAAGAATGAGCATCTTGTCCATTATGTTAAAGAGTTTTTAACACTGCACATAATAGGAGTCGTGTTAATTTCACTGCTCAAAAATCTTATTTTCATTCTATATTTTTTCGAATTATAGTGCCTTAAAGTGTCGGGACATGAAAGTAGACACTTGATACTGAAGAATGACCCATAGGCCCCTTTTTAATAAAAACTTGCTGGGAGTGTACATGCGGGAAGAAATTCATGATAAACTATCTCCAGCATTTAGGATAGAGATAAACCCACGAATGATTCTAGCGTAAGGTTGATGCATTGGCAGTTGTACTGTTTAACTATGTTCACTATAGGGTGTCAGTGGGTACATTTAACTTTTTGAAAAGAAGCTGAAACAATTAGAAGCAGTAGGTGAAAATTAACAAAAATCCACTTTGAAAAAAGATGTATATCATAAATTTAATTTAGCTACTTAAACTGTGCATATTAATTTACTTGTGCTTTTAACAAATTCAATAAATATATAAAATCTGATATCAAAAAGTATTTTTGTCCTCTGCAGGCTGAGTGTAAACATTAAACTGAAATCCACAGGCAAAAGGGGAACTATGTATTGGTGGAGTGATTATGGATGTGACATTTACACATTTAAACATTTAAAATAATAAACAAAATTCTAAATTTTTCCAAAAGTTTTAACAAAACTCAAATTTTAAAAACAGGAACCTATTTTTCGCTATCTTCCTTTGAGTTGAGCATGCATAACAAAAATAATCCAAACCTATTCAATTTGCTAAAAGCTAAGGAGAACTGCAGTACTAGATTACTTTCAGGCTACGTGCTCATCTTTTTATTGTTTTCAATGACAGCCCTCTTTTTATTATGTTACTCATTTATTATTTGTTGTGTCGATCATGTTGGTCTGCACAATGGGCAGTCGTCAGTCTTTGTGAAAGGGCTCAACATTGAGATGGTTCTTTAAATGTTTGCTAAACATTTACAAAATGAAACGTCACATCCTTAGAAGACATTGGAGGAGGAGGTCTAAGAAATTGGAGGAGGAAGGCAATTGGAGGTCTGTGGATGTTTGAGCTACTACGTACATGTAGAGGGTAACAGATGTCTCTGATGGTGATGCTGAAGTTTTGCAGAGCTATCGTCTGTTTGCTGACCTTCATTGCTAGACGGACAGAGCATGGATGTAGCTGCTTGATACTCATGATGATGGTGTCCCTTTTGGTGAGTGCTGGGTGTTCACTGATTTCCTGTAATTCTCCCCATCTGCCATGTGTTCTGTGTTTGTGCTGTCTGGTGTTGAGTTCTCTTGCTGGTGTACCCAGTGTACACCTTCTGCATTCGCAGGGGATGCATCAGGTTCGGTCTTGGAGGCTTGCTGGTCCTGTGGGCTATTGTGGATCTTGTGGGTGTGGAAAGCCCGGATACCTTTGTCATTTAGGAAGTACTGGATGTGATGAGAACTGCCTGTGTTGGGCTGTGTAATAGGCGGGGTGAGCCTAGTGGGTTCGACCTTGGGTGTAGGGGACCCTTTGGTAGGTGAAAGACTTTGGATCTTGCGTCTTGACTGGATGAGCCTTGAATCTGTTGTGTTGTAGTGCTGTCTTGACATGGTAAAGTTGTTGCCGGCCAGGATTGTGGTTGCTGATGCAGGCTTCCCGGACAAGGTTGCTCTTTGACTGGTGTTTGGATTTCCGGGTGCAGGAAGGATTGGTTGTCGATGTTGCCAGTCAGTGTCTGTCGGTCATCTCTAATAGACTCAGGGGTCGAGGGTGTTGTCAGACTGTTTTCAGACCTTAGCATCCGGGGATGAGATTCAAGGCGCCTGATCCTCACTGCGCCAGATGCTGCTGTAAATCCAGTTGAAGTCTTTCAGGACCTGCTGGAGGTCCCATGCTGTATGATGAAGTGATGAGAGTCTCATCCATGTACTGAAGACAAACTCTTGGTCTCAGATCTACGAAGGCAGTACTCCTATATGAAGGCATTGACTAAAACTGGGGATAGAGTTGATCCTGTGGAAGTTCCAGAAGGCTGCTTGGACAACTGGCTGTTCATTGGAAGAAAGACAGCAGGATGTAGGTGGGTCGGAGATCATGAACCTGGTTTGGAGTGTGGGGCTTCATATTTCTGCAGGGCGTAGTCAAGTCGGAGTCCCCCTTGGCACCGAGGCATGAGTAGCCTGTGGGGATGGCAGTGAATATCTGGTAGCCTTCATCGGGGTTGACCATGGTGTCGTTGGGAACACTGTGAGGTTGCGCTCATGGTGTCATTGGGATCATCACCCTCACCATCCCCATCACCCCCACTGGCGGCCGCCACCACCCCCCTCACCCTCACCACCACCATCACCATCACCCGCCGCGCCGCCGCGCGCCGCGCCGCCGCCGCGCCGCCGCTGCTGCTGCGAACACCTTTACTTGTGATCCCAACAAAGCCATGTGCAGCTTCAGTGGAGACTCCAGGTATTCATCACCAATCCCATGGGTGAGGCATGTCTCAAGGTCTCGGTCAGGAAACCTTCATGAAGACAAGCTGTGTGAGTGTGAAACCCTCTCTCTGGATTAGGTTTGTGATCTCCTACCCATCTACATCCTGCCGTCCTTCATCCAGTGGACAGGTCAATTCTTCAAGCAGTCAGCTGGAACTTCCACAGGATTAACCCCATCTCCAGTTCTGGCCAATATCATCATATAGTTCTGTACAGCTTTCGTGGATTTGAGAGCAACAGTTATCTTCAGTTTGTGGATGACACTTTCATCATTTTATCACACAGCACAGTACCTCCAGCAGTTCCTGAGACACTTCAGCTGGTTCACACACAGCAGCATCTGGCTCACCTTGGATCGAATCTTCTTCCTGGATATTGAGGCCTCCAGGCAGTCTGGCAGTATTCTCAGCCCTTTTGTCTATCAGAGAGCCACACATTGATAGGCATCTCCACAATCAATCTGTCCAGTGCCCTGGGATCTATTCATCAGTCATTGGCACCCTTGTCTGGCAATCCTTCATCATTGACCACGATCCTTTGCTGCGACAACTTTGCTATGTCAAGGCAACAATCCAACACAACCGATTTGGGGTACATCAAGTTGAGACACTTGATCCGAAGTCTTTCACTGACTAAAGTGTTTCGTATACTCAAAGTCTACCCATCAGGTTCATCTGGTCCATTACACTTCCCTTCATAGGCAGCTCTTATTGCATTTAGTCCTTCCTGAATGACACTGGCATCTAGGTTTTCCATGCCTAACATGATCTGCAATAGCCTACAAGGATGAGTAAGACTCTGAGACCTAACCTGATGTAACACCTGTGAATACAGAAAGGTCTGCATTGGGTACATCGGTGAGGATCTTAGCGCTGGACTCCATGAACACAAGGCGCATGGTTCTTTGGGGAGATTGCAGGAAATTTTTGATAATTCAGCATTTTACCGATCGGTAGCACCTCATCATAAGTATTGAGTGCCACAATCCTTGCCGAGTCTGAAAGGCCTTGGATGTCTGGCACAGGATTTTTCTGCAGGACATCAGTTCCATCATCAGTGATATCTGGAGTCCTTTGCTGTGCTAGCATCTCAATATTCCACAGGCCTCCAATACTCACTCCACCAATAGTTAACATCTAGTTCCCCTTTTAGCTTGTCTGTGGGTGTCTGTCCTCAAAACTCAGCTCTGTAAGTAACATTCATGTACATGTACTCACTTGACATTCTATAGTGAACAAAAATTGCCCTTTCTTGCCTTATGTTAATTGTCCTGTCTTGCCTGCCACTTTCTTGCCTAAAGTGCCAATATTTGCCTAAAGTGCCACTTAATTCTTACCTAAAGTGCCAACTATTTCTTGCCAAAAGTGCCAACTATTTCTTGCCAAAAGTGCCAACTATTTCTTGCCAAAAGTGCCAATTAATTCTTGCCTAAAGTGCCAATTAATTCTTGCCTAAAGTGCCAATCCTTGTCTAAAGTGCCATCTCTTGCCTAAAGTGCCATCTCTAGCCTCAAGTGCCATCTCTTGCCTCAAGTGCCATCTCTCGCCTAAAGTGCCATCTCTCGCCTAAAGTGCTAACTCTTGCCTCAAGTGCCAATTCTCGCCTAAAGTACCAATTAATTCTTGCCTAAAGTGATAATTCTTGCCATGTTGTCTAATGTCTCTAGGCCTATTGCCATCACTTGCCATAATTACATCCCTTCTTTACCGATACTGTCCTACGTGCAAAATGTTATTCCAATCAAAGCTGCCATGCATCAACCCTCCTTGCCAGGCATGTACACTCCCATTCTAGACACACAATTCTAGTTCTAACCTCAGTTAGTTGCCTTCAACTTCAAGTCAATGGCTGGATTGAAGGTCTAGTTCATTAGGTTTTTTTAGGTTAAGATTAATTCAAAGTAATCCCTTGCTAATTTGTTTAGTCATACAGAAAATTGGGTAAAAGTTCACACTGAAAGCCACAGCCCTTTACGTTGTTTTATTTCAATTAATTGTACTGCTGTTGCAAGCAGGTCATCACCCTTATTAGGTAAATCATGCAAAGCCAAACCATTGGCACCAGTTGTCTTTGATGTGGACGACCACACAAGTAATGTACTTGCATGCATATGGTGAGTAACCACTTAATTTTGTCACTTCCTTTGAAAAACATGTTCACCAGAGCCCTTGAATTAGAAATTGTTTGAAACAAAATAAAAAAACAAAAACAAGACTATGAAACCCCCCTCCCCCAAAACACCCCTACCCTTATCCTAACCACTGACTTTGTGACTCAGCATGGCAACACTTGTTAAATCTTTGATACTTGATAAAAAATTACTTCTACTTTTTAAATACATTCAACGTTTTCAATCCTTTTTGTTATAACTTCAAATTTGTATTACTTTTTATTGTTGATTCTTTTTGATAGGCAATTTGTTGGTGTCATTTGACATTTCTTGATCTTTTAAAGAATTTGGGGTCAGAGAAGGCAAACCCATCTACATGTAACAAGAATTATGGTGTTTTCACTAGCTTATTAATTGAGTGTGAGTGTTGCCTCAAGTAGGCCTACTCAAGTCTAAGCTTTGGGCTTGTCCACGTAGTAAGTGCGAGGGCATAAATGTCAAAACCAAATCATGATTTCTGATTTAAATATTTTTTTGGTATTTCCATCAGTTTTTTACAAAAAACTTGAACACCTTTGAATCTCCTGCTTTTGTCTGTTGATGGAATGGACTGTCACAGTGCCTTTAAACAAGATCTGACTGTTGGTGACTAGCCTGTGTAAAAGGCATGGCAGGGGAAAAGAATTGAAATTTGACTGTCTGTGACCGATCACACAAAAGTTAGTGTTGAAGGCTACTTAACAGTAATGACCGAATTTAAATAAGTGTCAGCAGTTTATTACTTTACTTTGTCTTACATTTTATTTTGGTATTCAAAATCAAGAAAAACCAAATTAAACTAAAGTCAAAATTCAGGCATGCAACTTTTCCTCGGATCTGCTGATTTCCTTGTTTTTAACTTTTCGTGAATGCTATTACAAATTGAAAATACCATACAAAGTCTTGTGTGGTTTTGGAGTTTCCTTTTTTCCCCCTAAAATGCCAGTTGCATGCCTGAAAACAGTAAACATACATAAGCATTTGAATAATCATTATCATTAGAAAAAAAGGTTCAAAATATCTTTTGATAAAACACTGAGGCACACAGTATTTCAAAAGGGTTTGTTTGACTTTTTAGAAATGATTCAGTACAATGTTAGGCTGTAATATGATTTATTTCAATTAATTATTTTGCTTGAAAAATATTCCTGAACTAGCAATTTGCTCCCTATGTTCCTCCAGTTACATGAATTAGGAAACTAGTATTTTTAAGTTGGTCACCAGTAATCCTCACCGTTTAGAGAAAACATATCCCCATCTATAGGCAAGAAAACTGAATGAGTCAGTGGACAATGCAGTAAAGAGACAGTGACAGCAGTTACTAGATTCAACACATTTATTAATAACGAACGCTAAAAAAACGATAGGTGAAATCTTTAGCAGCCTGGGTAGGAAATGGACTCACGCTTTGATTGCATGCCTCCACAGTATGTGCTTCTACCCCAGTTTGAGTCAATACAGTGCTCGCTATGCAGCGCATCCAAGCCACGCATTAAATAATGAAAACGTGTAGTCACAGGCCCAACCAATAAGCATGTCGGCATCCAAGCCACGCATTAAATAATGAAAATGTGAGTCACAGGCCCAACCAATAAGCATGTCGGCTGGTCACACTGATATGGCGGTGCAGTCTGGACCTCCAGCTGTACACAGTGCAGCGTATGACTCGTAGCTGTCACAGTTACCCTTTTGTTTTAGGGACTGTGGCTGGAAAGATAAAATGATTAGATTGCAAACACCAAATAATCACAACAATGGACAAGATCAGTTCTATTTACACAATTATTATTTACAATTTAATTTATAAGTCCACTTCTTCTTGCAGTATTTACAATATTTCTCCTTAAGTCATAAAAAGGATTATAAATTTCTCTTAAGTCATAAAATGGATGATTAATGCGGAAAACAACAAAAATATCTCACAAAAAAAACTATAAGTATTCTCTCTTCTCAGTTTTAAACTCTTAACTTGAAACACAACTGAACCAAAAAAATAGTAATTAAAGGAATATCTGTTTTTACTTTCTGAACAAATTAAACTCAAACAAGAACGCTAGGTGTGGATACTTTCAAAACCACTTCTACGTTTGTCCACTAAGTCATAAAAAAAGCAATGTACCGGTATACTAACTTTGGATGTTTTCCAAAGGATCTATTAAAAAACAACAATGACCAGTTAACTACTACTTCCAAATTCAATTTCCAGTCAAATTTGCCAAAAACAAAATACCTCTTCAATTTATAAATCACAAAAAAACATGTCTTGTAAATCAAGATGATCAAAGAAATCTATCTAAATAGATTTCAATAACAATTAAATGTTATTGCAAATAATAAGAAATACAGTTCACCGTATTTTAAACCTTTGGTGTTCTGCTGCTGATTTCAGCCTCTCAGTGGTGTTACACTAGAGATGACAGCCCTTCCGGTGTCCTCTGTCAACTCGACGGTTGCTACTGCATTAATCCACGTCTTGAGCATCCCGGCTCATCAACCATCTACCTCAAATTTGCACCTCAGGCTACAGGCTACAAGGGCCAAGGGCCATGGTTTCCTTGTCATTCACGATCTTGGATTCGCTGATCCAGCCGCTCTTGGTCTCAGCTCCACACCACTGTTTGCCTTTATAAGCAGTCTGTAATATCTGCTTCTGCAAGTTGCAGCAAATGCGGCAGCTATACCGGCTTGCAAGAAAGCGCGCGGCTCAGAGGATCAAAGCATGACATCCATGTCTATCAAAAATCAAATGTGCTCTGCAGTGGCACACCCAAAAATCTCTCTTATACCAGCAATCACTGCAAACCAACCGTGATACCTAACATTCCGCTTCATTCATTACAACCTCAAGGAATTCAAACACAAAGATTGAGGAAGAATTGGATAAGCTTATTCAATTAAACACAAAAGGCATTACATGCTATTGGTATGGGTAACACAAAGGAAGAGAATTCTACTGCTCCTGTCAGTCCTGTATTGCTAAACAAAATAGTAGGTTATTTACATGTTGGCAAAGAAATCCATGGCCCTGTGTAAATAAGAGTCAGAAGTTAATGAATAAACATGAAGAAGTCTACAAGCACATTTGGAAATATATAAAACACTTCAAATCTAAGGGGAATTCTGACAGTAGCATAGTGTAGTGTAGACTTACCATCGGGTAAACTGTTCGTGTGCTCCGTGCCCTGGCTAGCAACAGACTGATGTGCTGCGCCTCTTCATGCAAGTATGCCCTCAACGAAAGCGCACTATGCAACTGTTCACGTGACGTGCTTCATAGCAACACTCGTAGCGATGTATGATTTGCATTACTATGGGCCCTCTTTAATTAAGCCAGGGTGTCCCGACCTGAAAGCTTATACACAATAACTCACAAAATACATTAATAAAAATAACAATTTTGCCAACATGAAAAGTTACCTCTTGTTAACTGTGGTACTGGAGATGTCTTACAGTTTAATTTGTTTTAATTAAGAGAGTACTTTAAAGAACATTTTCATAACAATTTAAGAACCATTTAAGAACCTTTTCCAAACAAGTTAAGAATGATTTTAGAATATTTTAAGAGCACTTTAATAACACTTTTAAATTATGGGACGTCTCTAATGGGAGCAGTACTCAGAAAGAATAATTTGGGACCTAATGGTTCATTTCTTCTTAAGCTTGGCATTGAAGATGATGTCAAACATCCACATCCTTTTCTGATCTTGGTTGCTATGCTGGCTGAAACTTGGTGACGATGAAGGTTTTGTCATCTTGGTAGCAGTCCAGCTCAATGTCTCCTCAAGATCGATGTCTGGCACAAGCTCACTCCAACTGGTCCCAGTTGGACCAGTAAGTTTTTGATGCTGGACCATTTATTGATACGGCACTCTGGTATGGTCGACTGCTGCATTTTTCTCCTTCAGAACCCACGTTATGGTGTCGTTCTTTAGTTGGGCCTCACTTGTTTTGATTGGCTCTTCATGTTTTGATTGGCTCTGCATGTAGAGATCCCGCCTGCATGGCTTCTTCTACTGGTGACTCGGCCCTAGAGGTGTTGCGTTCGATGCTTGAGGAAGCTGGACAGCAGCTAGCAATTTACGCCTTGTTACACAGTAATTAGGTTTGGGTTTGGACTGGGTCTACCCGATGTTCCCCAATACCTGTTCCCCAATACCTATATATGTCCCCCAAAATACTCAGGGTTAGGCTTAGGGTAAGGGTTAGGTTTAGATGGTTAGGGTTAGATGGTTAGGGTTTAGGTTAGGGTTAGATGCTTAGGGTTAGATGCTTAGGGTTAGATGGTTAGGTTTAGGTTAGGGTTAGATGCTTAGGGTTAGATGCTTAGGGTTAGATGCTTAGGGTTACATGCAGATGCTTCCAGGGTTAGGGTTGTGGAACATGTAGGTATTGGGCAACATAGGTAGGCACCTGGTTCGGACAATGCCAGACTTGCATAGGTGATAACTCTTTCTTTCCCTTCCTAAATTTGCGAGAGAACTGACTGATCCCATCCCTGCTGGCATCAGATCGAGTATGTATTGGCCCTCCAGTTGAGAGTAACCCAGGATAGGGGCCTCCTGCAATCCTGTCTTGAGGGTGTTGAAAGAGCTGTCACACTACTCGTCCCATATGAAATCACGATTCTTCTTGGTTAAACAGTGAACGTAGTGGCCGTGCTTGTAGTGAGTGTATCTCGTTCTTCCAGTAGGAAGAAGACTTCGAAAAGTTCCTCACAAAGGTTTGAATGGTCTTTGTATGTTTGAAGGGTTTGTTTTGCATGAGGTATGCAATTCTCATTCGTCTTTGGTAGTGGTTTGGCCGGAGTGGGAACAAAGTTTAAATCTTTACTCAGGGCTGTTTTCTCTGATGTGGAGATGGATAGCTTATGATAGGTTGAATATAACGTGTTCATTGTTTTTGTTTTTGGCCAAATAAGCTCGGGATTGGGTTTTATTTACTCGGTGGAGTTCCATGTGAACTTTACAAGGAAGCTTGAAATATTTGAAATGATATGTATTGTAGGTTGTGTTTCCAGATGTCGAAGGAGTTGACAGTTTCATTCTTGTCCAAACACCATTGTTTTGTTACTCGATGTGAACTGGCCATGGTGATTGGAAGGGTAAGGACACTCTTGTTGGTAAAAACTGAAAGTTAGTGTTATTACGCAGCTGTAGTATCAGCTGGCTAGCTGTTCACCTGTTTGTGAATGATGCACCGGGTCGGAAGTCCAAATGTAGCACTCAAAGTGAGCGGTTTGTTGTGACCAGTCCTTTTATGAGCTGAAAAGTGCATGGAAATGTTTCCAACGTTGCCACCATGCCACTATAGTAGTTGAATGGGGGATACCACATGAATGAATCACCATTGCAGGCCTGCACCAGAGACGGGTACTAATACATGTACCGTTGAAAAGTGTTATTTAGCTAAATCATATTTTTGTTGTGTGATTATATCTTGCAGACACTTTGCGTCCACAATTTAAGTCTTTACAATTTGCAATAATTAGGTTTTGCCCTTCACCGACATATAACCACTGTCTACTCGGTGTGTTACACCCGAGTAAAAGTTAAACAACCTCACGTGCTTGGTGGTCGAGTGGTAAGACGTCTGCTCAACAAAGCAGAAGGTTGTGGGTTCGATTCCCACCCGAGTGCTTTTGCTGACTTTCACTCAGGTTGAACACACTGAGTATACAGTGTTTGTACGTCGATGAAGGACAAAACCTAATATTGATGCAAATTCTATCTTATGAATAGTCTTTGCTACTTGATATGAACACTCCCCGATAGAAACAATACATGACACTCATTTGAAAATCCTCTGTACAGGCCTGGCATATCTTTTAAAAGTAAAGGCCTCAGATGCAGATGCTTCCAGGGTTAGGGTTGTGGAACATGTAGGTATTGGGCAACATAGGTAGGCACCTGGTTCGGACAATGCCAGACTTGCATAGGTGATAACTCTTTCTTTCCCTTCCTAAATTTGCGAGAGAACTGACTGATCCCATCCCTGCTGGCATCAGATTGAGTATGTATTGGCCCTCCAGTTGAGAGTAACCCAGGATAGTGGCCTCCTGCAATCCTGTCTTGAGGGTGTTGAAAGAGCTGTCACACTACTCGTCCCATATGAAATCACGATTCTTCTTGGTTAAACAGTGAACGTAGTGGCCGAAGGGGGGGATTCCACATGTTGACTGGGGGATACCACATGAATGAATCACGGTCAAGTACCTCCCTCTCTCTTCAGTCCGATGGCGCAATTTGCGCTCAGTGGCCATTACTAGTCTACGCCAACAATCTTGATCCACTGCTGATCTTGATGCTGCTGCAAGTCCCTGTCTAGTCCACTGCTTTATGTCGTTGGTTCCATGATGTTGTTGGATGACGTCTCTTCCCATAGACCAATCCCTGGATTATTTCTTTGTCGATTCCTTCGCGGCGCATGACGTGGCCAAAGAAATGCATCTTCCGCACAGCCATCTGTTGTCTCAGCATCAACTCACTCCCTGTGGTATCCAATACCCAGCGGTTGGTCCTCCTCTCCATCCACGACACTCGGAGAACGCGTCTGTATGCCCAGATCTCAAAGGCATCCACTCTACGCTAGTCTGCCCTTGGACTCACAACCATAGGAAGCTATAGCTATAAATAGTGACACACACATGTTACAATAACAATATAATAATATAAAGGACATCAATACAGTGAAATAGTAAATTATAAGAATTATGCACAGAAGATACATGTGCCACAATATTGCACTATAATACAAAACAAAACAAGAAAAAAAAAACATGTTCACATCACAAAATCCCCACATTCTTAAAAAAGTAAAATATACTGAAAGAACAGAACAAGGATTAAAAATGACGGGCCTGGTGTGCTATTACCCCGATTTGAGTCTATGCAGTACTCTGTTCCCTGGCTAGCAACAGACTAATGCGCAACGCCTCTTTTTCCCACAAGTACGCCCTCAATGATCGTGCGCTACCAAACTGAAAAGGTGACGCGCTTCATAGCAGCACTTCACATGCTTTATAGTTGTCAACTCTAATATGTCGGAATCTACATGTATACTGTATACTCACCAGCTTAACTTTGCAAATAAAAAAAAATGGATGTAAAAATTTCGTTGGAATAATTCTTTGGCAATGAAGGGGGGGGGGGTAATGTTACTGCAAAAATAGATTTAACATTAATGCCACCATACTCTGTGTGCCTCAGGGTTTCATCAAAATGTAATTTGGAAACTGTTCTCTGATAATTTCATTTAAACACGATATAGACCTACCTTGACAAATAAAAATGGTAATCTAATTCTTCTCACATATGGATCATGTGCCAACTTTCTAACCATAAATATTTTTACATTCTTCAATTACCGACTATCAAAAACCATTGAAATACCAGTAAAATGTGAAATTATTCTTTTAAATTAGAAAACTCTGGAAATGTTTGAATAATATAGTACTCAAGTTATTACTCGTATGCATTACATGTATGTTATTGATAATTCATAGCATAATATGGTAATATATTATTGTCCTTTCATAGTCAACTTGAATATGTCCGAGTCAATACTTTATACTCATCAGCTTAACTTTGAAAGTTTAGTTGCATGTGAATATTGCATGGGAATAATACTGAAGGTAATGATGAAGGATTAACGTTACTGCGAGCATTGATTAGATGAGATCAATATGCCACCATACTCTTTGAAAATATATTAAAAATGACATTTTACTATATTAGAGTATTGGTATACAGAACAGGTCTTAATATATACATGTAGGACACTTAAGTTGGGATTTGCTTTCTCTGACGATCAAATTGCTTGAGAGTCAACAAATTCAAATCAATGTTGACTCCAATGAAACTTCAGCATAGTGCCAAACGCCAAATTGAATGTCGGTTGGAAGACCACCTTACCACTGGCCAGTTGTTTGGTGGTTGCTATATTATTTTACAAGGGCACATTAATCAGTATTCACAGCCTTTTACAATCCCACAAGGACAAGCAGGACCTGAAGTGCAGACTTGGAGAATCTGCTGCGAATGTGGTGAAGTGCAAGACATCACCTACGGGACTCGGTGAATAAAGATCCCTTGGCAAATATGGGATAGTGATAAACTGCCCAACCTGGCACCAGCAAGGATCTATTTACAGCAAGCTGACACTGGTTCCTATAGCTGAGCCACCTCTAAGATATCGACATCCTGGTGGTGACATGTTTTAGCCCATCCTCACTGGACAGTGTCCGATGGGTCACCTATACCCAAGGACTCGGCCACCCATAGCAATGTGTCCCCACTTTAGCAAGCCTACGGGTCTTCTATACCCATGGCATCTTACTCCTGTGCTGGGCCCAGGGACAATAGACCTTCTTCGCTTACCTTCACTGGAGGAGCAGTTAATGATTGACTGTACTCTGTGAGGAGCATCTCCATAGCCAAGGAGTCAGGAGTCATCCAGCCCTCAAGGATAGCACCAGCTTCTCTCGTCTCATTAGCATCTCTGTCACTGATGATGCACAGAATGGAGACCAGGAGTCATGGAAAAAACGAACTTGTCCCAATTGCAGTTGCTAGGTAAGACTGTGCCATACTTTTTAATCATTCTTAAAAGAAAAATCTCTCAAGAAAAATGTGTAATTCCCATGGTGACAACTTATCTGAATAACACAGTGCTTGTTGGCCTCTACTTTGAATGCCCTCATGTAAAAGTTGTTTTTTGTCCTGTGGATTAATTGTCTTGGTCCTGTGGATTACTTGTCGTGACTTTGAAACATTGCAAATCACCAATACGCATCTAGTCAATATCCATGTTCGTTCATTTTCCTGCCAACTAAGTTGGCATGTAAACAGTAAAAACATGATATTTTTTCCATCGTAAACTATGTACCTTTCCACCCAGCACTTTGTCCAGTCTGGAAGCTGGCTGCCCTTATATGCTTGTACCTCTTTCCTGTTTGAATCATCTTTCACTTTGATTCACTCA